>NC_072768.1:16394043-16694043 GCF_022539595.1 Amphiprion ocellaris
GCCCTCCTTTACATTATTTCATGATATGGCCCATTTTTACAACATGTTTGAAAAATCACATTTGTTTTCGGCATAGTATAGTATGGCTTTTTTTTGCGCCAAAATTCATGATGATTTTTTTTTCAAAGAAAACCTTTCTGGAGTGTTTTTCACGGCCTCCTTTACATTATTTCATCATATGGCACGTTTTTACAACATGTTTGAAAAATTGAATTTTTTTTCGACATAGTATAGTAAGGCGTTTTTTTTGCTCCAAAATTCATGATGATTTTTTTTTCAAAGAAAACCTTTCTGGAGAGTTTTTCACGGCCTCCTTTACATTATTTCATCATATGGCACGTTTTTACAACATGTTTGAAAAATTGCATTTTTTTTTCGACATAGTATAGTAAGGCGTTTTTTTTTGCGCCAAAATTCATGATGATTTTTTTTTCAAAGAAAACCTTTCTGGAGTGTTTTTCACGGCCTCCTTTACATTATTTCATCATATGGCACGTTTTTACAACATGTTGAAAAATTGCATTTTTTTTTCGACATAGTATACTATGGCGTTTTTTTTTGCGGCAAAATTCATGATGATTTTTTTTTCAAAGAAAACCTTTCTGGAGTGTTTTTCACGGCCTCCTTTACATTATTTCATCATATGGCACATTTTTGCAACATGTTTGAATATTCGCATTTTTTTTCGACATAGTATAGTATGGCATTTTTTTGCGCCAAAATTCATGATGATTTTTTTCAAAGAAAACCTTTCTGGAGTGTTTTTCACGGCCTCCTTTACATTTTTTCATCATATGGCACGTTTTCACAACATGTTTGAAAAATTGAATTTTTTTTCGGCATAGTATACTATGGCGTTTTTTTTGCGCCAAAATTCATGATGATTTTTTTTTCAAAGAAAACCTTTCTGGAGTGTTTTTCACGGCCTTCTTTACATTATTTCATCATATGGCACGTTTTTACAACATGTTTGAAAAATCGCATTTTTTTTCAACATAGTATAGTAAGGCGTTTTTTTTTGCACCAAAATTCATGATGATTTTTTTTTCAAAGAAAACCTTTCTGGAGTGTTTTTCACGGCCTCCTTTACATTATTTCATCATATGGCACGTTTTTACAACATGTTTGAAAAATCGCATTTTTTTTCAACATAGTATAGTAAGGCGTTTTTTTTTGCGCCAAAATTCATGATGATTTTTTTTTCAAAGAAAACCTTTCTGGAGTTTTTTTCACGGCCTCCTTTACATTATTTTATCATATGGCACGTTTTTACAACATGTTGAAAAGTCACCTTTTTTTTTGACATAGTATACTATGGCGTTTTTTTGCGCCAAAATTCATGATTTTTTTTCAAAGAAAACCTTACCATAGTGTTTTTCACGGCCTCCTTTACATTATTTCATCATATGGCACGTTTTTACAACATGTTGAAAAATCGCATTTTTTTTCGACATAGTATACTGTCGTTTTTTTGCGCCAAAATTCATGATGATTTTTTTTTTCAACAAGAACCTTTCTGGAGTGTTTTTTACGGCCTCCTTTACATTATTTCATGATATGGCACGTTTTTACAACATGTTTGAAAAATTGCATTTTTTTTCGGCATAGTGTACTATGGCGTTTTTTTTGCGCCAAAATTCATGATGATTTTTTTTTCAAAGAAAACCTTTCTGGAGTGTTTTTCACGGCCTCCTTTACATTATTTCATCATATGGCACGTTTTTACAACATGTTTGAAAAATCGCATTTTTTTTCAACATAGTATAGTAAGGCGGTTTTTTTTGCGCCAAAATTCATGATGATTTTTTTTTTCAAAGAAAACCTTTCTGGAGTGTTTTTCACGGCCTCCTTTACATTATTTCATCATATGGCACGTTTTTACAACATGTTTGAAAAATTGAATTTTTTTTCGACATAGTATAGTAAGGCGTTTTTTTTGCGCCAAAATTCATGATGATTTTTTTTTCAAAGAAAACCTGTCTGGAGTGTTTTTCACGGCCTTCTTTACATTATTTCATCATATGGCACGTTTTTACAACATGTTGAAAAATTGCATTTTTTTTTCGACATAGTATACTATGGCGTTTTTTTTTGCGGCAAAATTCATGATGATTTTTTTTTCAAAGAAAACCTTTCTGGAGTGTTTTTCACGGCCTCCTTTACATTATTTCATCATATGGCACATTTTTGCAACATGTTTGAATATTCGCATTTTTTTTCGACATAGTATAGTATGGCATTTTTTTGCTCCAAAATTCATGATGATTTTTTTTCAAAGAAAACCTTTCTGGAGTGTTTTTCACGGCCTCCTTTACATTTTTTCATCATATGGCACGTTTTCACAACATGTTTGAAAAATTGCATTTTTTTTCGGCATAGTATACTATGGCGTTTTTTTTGCGCCAAAATTCATGATGATTTTTTTTTCAAAGAAAACCTTTCTGGAGTGTTTTTCACGGCCTTCTTTACATTATTTCATCATATGGCACGTTTTTACAACATGTTTGAAAAATCGCATTTTTTTTCAACATAGTATAGTAAGGCGTTTTTTTTGCGCCAAAATTCATGATGATTTTTTTTTCAAAGAAAACCTTTCTGGAGTTTTTTTCACGGCCTCCTTTACATTATTTTATCATATGGCACGTTTTTACAACATGTTGAAAAGTCACCTTTTTTTTTGACATAGTATACTATGGCGTTTTTTTGCGCCAAAATTCATGATTTTTTTTCAAAGAAAACCTTACCATAGTGTTTTTCACGGCCTCCTTTACATTATTTCATCATATGGCACGTTTTTACAACATGTTGAAAAATCGCATTTTTTTTCGACATAGTATACTGTCGTTTTTTTGCGCCAAAATTCATGATGATTTTTTTTTTCAACAAGAACCTTTCTGGAGTGTTTTTTACGGCCTCCTTTACATTATTTCATCATATGGCATGTTTTTACAGCATGATTAAAAATCGCATTTTTTTTTCACCATAGTATACTATGTCACTTTTTTGCGCCAAAATTCATGATGACTTTTTTTTCAATGAGAACCAATTCAGAAAACAACAGAGGAGGAGTGCAGTGGCCCAGGGCCATAACAAACAGAGTAGCATCGTATGTCTCTTAGAAAACATCATAGTATAGCCTTTGGTATGAAAAAACGCCATCATATACATTGTATATTGTACAAATAACAAGTCAAAGGAAAGAGACATACATTGTAGAATTATATTAATTGTGGGCTGACTGATTTACTGATTATCGGTATTTTATTTTTTACTGATTTACGGTTATATATACATTTAAAAATGGCGCTACTTTGGCTCTGAACCTTAATCTACCTGTGGTCGCTCTGTCTTCTGGAGTGATTTGATTGGTTACATATCATGAATAAAACTCCTTTAACTTAACATCTGTAAACAAAACAAAAATGTCTCAACAAATTTTCCTGTTCGAGTTTGTGTTCTTCTAAGTCTAACGCCAAGATTTTAAATACTTTCATTTACTGCAAATGAATATCGACTCCAAATGTCTCAGTAATAATCATTATCAGCCTTAAAAACCCACAAAACACCCCTCTATACTCAACCACACTTAGTACAGTCCGGTTCCCCCTTCTATAAATCTGCTTGGAATCGTCCACTTCCTGTTTGTCAAAGTGGCCTTCTACCTGGACAGGTTTTGTTGGAGCTCATGCAACAAACATTTTGGGTAACTGCACTTTAATATGGATGGATGACACTGAATTAGAGTCTGTTTTAATGAGACTGAGTTAAGATGTGTAGCTGTCATTAAATAGGAAATTATTTCTCAGAATTCACAGAGAAAAGTCTGAAATGTTTGCTAGGTTAGCGTCCCACATGTTCTTTGGCTCAGCTAAAGCTAACTCTCTCCAACTTCTGGAACTCTTGAGTTGCTTGTTGTTAAAATATCTTGCTAGAGGTGCTGAAGCTCAGAAAGTCTGAGATGTTTGTTCAAAATAAGCTCATTCTCAAGTCTTATCTGAACTGTCCTCTTTTGTTTTAACTTTCCCTAAACTTAGGAGTTAATGACAGAGCAGCACATTCAGACTCCGTCTCATTTATGTAGAGATTAAACTTCAGTGTCATTCATTGATGTTAAAGTGCAGTTTTTCAAATGTTTGTTGCACATGCTCCCGACCAAACCAGTCCAGGTGGAAGATGATGTGAAGAGAAAGCTCCAGAGGATGAATATTACACATTTACATTGGAAATTAATGTAATTAATTAGGTCATTGTCATGCAAAAGTTGGATTTCCCTTTGTTGAGTGCTTTGTTGATGTTGGTTTCAAAATGTTTTTTGACACTCGGCCCCAAAGATTAAAACCTTCTACAGCTCACAAGCTGCAACAATTCACTCATTATCAACTATCTTTCTGACTAAACTAAGATAAAATGTGAAAAACTGCCTGATTCCTGCAACATGAATGTAAATGTTTTTGGTTTTTATGACTTTAAACTGAATATATTTGGGTTTGACATTTTATAAACCAAAACAAGAAATGAATTACTGGAGAAAACAATCAACAGATTAATGGACAAAGAAAATGTGTTTTCCAACATATATGGCTAAATTACTCCATTACAAGATACATACAATTTAAATTCTATTTTATTTATATAATGCCAGTTACAGGTCAAATTGTCTCAAGACGCTTTATTTTTATATTTTTTTTGTCATACTTAAAATATGACAAAGTAAGAAATTTAAAGCTCTTGACTAACACAATTTATTATTTGGTTTTTAAGAGATTAATCGACAATTAAAATAACTTTCTCCACTAAAACTAATAAACATGAGGTCAAATAGAAGGAACAGTTTTAAATACTGCAGTCCCACAACGACAAGAATAAAGTTTGTTAACAAAAAGTAAATCTGCTGGTGGATTCCATTAAAGTCCTAATAAATGATAATAAAGTGTGATACTAAAGGTTTGTGGTGCTAAAAATGTCCAAGTAAAGATATGAAGTTGAACATGTGGATGGAGGTTTATAAAAGTTGACCTCCCTTCATTTCTCTGGAGCGACTCCATGGATTTTATGGATGGTGGTTAAAGACCTGCTCTTCTAGTGGTCTTCCTTCTAGTCGCTGTAAAAAGTCAGTCCATCCTGGCCGACTTCAACATCTCTTCATGACAACTTGTTCTGCCTCAGACCTGGTGGAAACTCCAGAAACTCGGGAGAACCCGTGGAGACTCGAAAAACTCGTCGGGCGGGGGAAGGTGTGGTGGACGGTGGGGGAGTAGAGGGGGGAGGCCGCCACCCACCTCCCCACCTACTCTCCGCCCCGACTCCACCCAGACTCCGCCTTGGCTCTGCCCATGTGGTCACTTCAGGAACTACGATGCCAAAGGGACGACGAAATTACTTCTTTTTATCTGATCTGTAGCTCAGTGAGTTAAGGATTTGCCTGTGGAGCTGCAGGTCGCTGGTTCAAGACCAGACCCTTCTTAAGTTTTTTGAAAATCCTGACAAAGACAAAGAAAGAAAAAGGCCGGTGGTGGGTCTTGAACCTGCGACCTTCCACTTGGTAGTCTGTCTTCTTATCCCCTGAGCTATCCGCTCAGATACTAATTCTTCTTTTTTTTGCACATTTATCATCTATTTTTTGTCGTTTTTCGAGTTTTTTTTAACTCGAGTCTCGACTCGACCGTTTTTCTCAGGAGGTTGGACTTCACCCTTTGTGCTGGAGGGTGGAACCCTCAGTTCCAAGACTTTCCAAAGCCTCCACACCTCCCGAGTCCTCAGGACCTGAGCTTTCACACAGTCTGAGGACTGAAATTTTCTAAGTCCCACAGTAGTTCTCTGTTAGTTTGAACCTTCAGACAGTCCGAGGACTGAAATCCTCTAAGTTCCTGAGTAGTTCTCTGTTAGTTTGAACCTTCAGACACTCTGAGGACTGAAGTTTTTAAAGTTTCTCACTACTTCTCTGTTAGTTTGAACTTTCTGGTTAACAGGAGCCTTAAAACTTGTGACCATGAGTCTTGATTTCACATTTAGACCATCCATCTGAGTTCTTCTCAGACCTTCACCTGTGGGTTTTTTAGAAATCCTCAACAAACTTTGATTCTCTTCACTGAACAGTAAAGTTTGTGGAGATCAGAAGGTAACATTAGTTTGATCAATACCTTCAACTACTAGTAGACTTTATCTGGAAAGCAGTTTTCTTAAATGAGTTCTTAGTAAATCTGTCCACAATCAAACCAAGAACATAGAAAGAGGAAATGTTTGAAGAAACAACTTGATGTTTTCATTTCAGACTAGAAAAAGTTTTAAGACCTTTATCTGTTTTGGCTCTTTTTCATCCTTTTATTGTCTCTTCTGTTTAATTTGATCTTCTAAAGTTTACGTGGTGTCTTTTCAAATGTTTTGTCTTTAGTTTGATTCTTCTTAAATGTTTAGTTTTGCTCTTTTCTCACCTTTTATTATTTTCTAATGTCTGATTTGATTTTGAAATGTTTTGTCTTTTTAATGTTTAATTGTTGTTTTTCCAAATGTTTTATTGGCTTGTTTGAAAATTCCTTTTTCTTTCCCAATGTTTAATTTTTTGATTAAATCTTTGTTAAGATTTTTCTTTTTAAATGTTTTACCACCTTTTAATGTTTCATTTTTTAAAATGCTTCATTGTATTTTCTGTTTAATTCCTATTTAAAGTTTTATTGTCTTTAAGATTTAATTTTCAAATTAAACATTTAATTTTTTAATTAAATGTTTTGTCTTTTTAAAGGTTTAATAATCTAATTAAATGTTTTGTATTTTTTAAAAATGTTTAATATTCTTCTTGTTTAATTGTATTTTTTAAATGTTTAATTATCTAAAATATTTCATCTTTAATGTTTCATATTTTTGTTTAAAAAATTGTTTAATTTCATAATTACATGTTTTGTATCCTCTGTTTAATTATTTAATTAAATATTTTGTCTGTTTAACATAATTTAGTTGTATTTAATGTTTAATTTTCTTGTTAAAAGTTTTATTGTATTAAATGTTTTTTCCTTTGACTTAATTGCTTTTTTAAATGCAATTTATTTCTTTAATCTTATTTTGTCAAGATTTTAACCCCAACCTTAAAAATGAAATAAACCCTTAAATCACAATGAAAATACTTCTGTTGTCACACTCATGAGTTAGTCAATTATTCACTTTATCAATTCAACTTTATTTGTTTAGCACCTTTCACACAGATGACAAAACTAAACAAGCAAAGACGCTAAAACTATGATTAAAACTCAAAAACATATTTTTAAAAAAAGATTTAACATGGTAATAAAATGTGTTGTGTCCAGGGGATGGAGGGAGTTTATTGAAGTCTTCTTGGGCTCACATGGGATATCATTTAAAATATAAACTTGATATTCAGTCTAAGGAAACTGGAAAACTGCAGAGCGACAGAAGAACCAACAATATCTCCTGTTTTCTCCTTTAATGAGTCGACTCTTCTTGTGCTTTCAGACCAAAGAACTACAGACTCTTCACAACCTGCTCAAACTCTTGGTACAGGACCTCACCACACAGATCAAGAAGGTTTCCGTCTCATTTCTACTCTGAAGCTCACCTTCTCCTGCTCAAACTGCTGACAAATGTTTCTGCTGCTCTAAAGTCTAGTCTCCAGAACTTCCTAAAAACTCTCAAAGTCTCTTCTGCTGCAGGTTGCTTTGTAGAACTGTTGCAGAAAACCTCACTAAACCACATGGAGGGCCTCAAGATAGTCGTCCAAATGAAACCGTACAAAAACCAAACTAGCACAACCCAAACACTAAAGTCTCCTGCAGCCTACCAGAGAACCTCTGAGAACAGAGAATCAGGACAGGAACTCTTACCTTCTGGACAACCAACGTTGGTTCACAAACAGGAATACACAATGTGTCTGACCAAAAACCTCTAAAGACTCACTACAGCCAAGATAAAGATGCAACTCAGCTGCACCAAACCCACTAATCACTGCACACATTAGCACCATGTGCTAACTGTGGCTAAAGAACCACATTTACCAAGACAACTATCCAGTACAAAGCCCTAAAACACACCAAGAAACACATTAAAGACGATTTTACTGCTGGAAGCTGCAAGCCAACGCCTAAAGAACAAACTAAAGCAATGGAGCCAAACCCGGTTCTGTGGTGAAGAGAAGCAGAGGAAATGTTTGTCTGCAGCTAAATAAAGCAGGAAGACACTGAGCTGCTCAGGTGTTCCTGATAACACCAAGCAGCCACCTGGACAGCCAATAGGAACACAGCTTACTGGAAGTCCAGAGGGCTGGGTTAGTGAAGGAAATTTAGTTTAAAGTTGAGGCAGAAAGTTAACAAAGAAAGTTGAAAACCACTTTCTGATACCTGAAATCTCTGAGTTTTCACACAAAGAACACCTGAACATGTCAAACTGGTTCCATAGTAGAACCATCATTGTAAAAACGTCATAGTATGGTGTGTTGCTCAAAAAACATTACGACCCGGCTGTCTAGGGTCACCGAGGAGCAACACAAAAACAGGACAAACGCTGGTTTCCAGGGGGTTAGGCAGCTATTTATTTGAAAGAGTAAGTTTACAACAACACAACATGTGAGCAGAAAAATCACAAAGTCTGTCTTTAGTTCAGCTGAAAATATTAGTTTTTGTCTTTTTTATTGACCAAACTTTTCAGGAAGTAGATGAATAATAATTCAAGCTCTCATGTAGAAGTCCAATTTATTTTGGATCCTTGTGGAGAATTTAATCTTAGAGTTTGTAAAGCTGTTGAGTTTTTACAGTCACATGGATTGTTTTGACATTTAATAACTGAGTCCTGAAATAAAATTACAGTTGTGGATTTCTGTCATTTCGTCTGGACTAAACAAGTAACAGCAGCATAAATCTCAAACGTCATTATGAGGAGTCTGGATTGAGGTTTCTCACTTGATAATGATCAAAACATGAAATTTAGGTTGGTTTAAAGTAATATTCCACCTTAAATCTTTGAATGTTGACCTAAAAGGTTGGTTTCAGGAAGTATTCCACCTACAAGGTCCTCAAACATCCACCTTAAAGGAACATTCCACCAAAAATCCTTGGACATGCACCTAAAATGTTGGTTTAATCAAGTATTCCATCCAAAATCCTCATAGAGACCTGAGGGGCTGGTTAAAAGGAATATTCCACCAAAAACCCAAAATATAGACCCAGAAGGGTGGTTTAGAAAAAATTCTTCAATGTAGACCAAAAAAGTTAGTATGGAGGAATATTCCACCTGAAATGTGGACCTGAGAAGTTGGTTCGGAAGAATATATCATCCTAAACATCCTTAAATATAGACTAAAAGACGGTTTGGAAGAAAATTCCACCTAAAATCCTCCAATGTAGACCTTGGAGGTTGATCTGATGGTATATTCCACCCAACATCCTTGAACATAAACTTAAAAAGTTTGTTCAAAGGAATATTCCACCTAAAATCCTTCAATGTAGACCAAAAAATCTTGGTGTAAAGGAGTATTCCACCTTAAATGTAGACCTAAAGGATGGTTTGGAGTAATATTCTACTCTGAAATCTTCCAATGTAGACCTAAAAGGTTGATCTGATGGTATATTCTACCCAACATCCTGAAACATTTACCGAGAAGGTTGGTTTAATGGTATATTCCCAGAGTCAGTGTAAAGGAAATGTAGACCTAAAAGGATTGTTTAGGAAAGGAATATTTAAATGATTACTTTCATTATTTAATAATCTGTTATCAGTCAGAACCCTGGTAAACTTATTTTCATCAGTTTTTTTTAGTGTAAGTCACAAATAAAGGAGCTCTTGGTTTTTCCTGGCGTTAGTGAGTCCAAAACTACTGTTTCAACACAGATACGTTCACATGCATCCACAAACCTCTCAGCACTCAAACACCCACAGACAGGAGGCCGGCTGGGCCGAGGCTCGGCGGCGTCCTCAGACCCACGAGTCGGGGAACTTGTTGGTCCGGTTTGAAGGCCTCCGTGTGGTCCAGTAGAAGTCCACATAGTCGGTGTTGGCTTTGAACCGCAGCGACTGGCCGCCATCAGGTCGACCGGCTCGTCCTCGTAGGACTCCTCCTGTAGCCTTGAGGGGACCACAGGAACATTCAGTAGCTGTTGGAGTTCTTCCTGTCAGGCTCGTGGTAGAACGGCTCTGAAGTATCTTTTACTTGTCTTATCTGGAACAATCTAACAGCCTAAACTGTTAACAGCAGTTTAAAGAAGCAAACACACAGGCATAGATTAGGACTCAAAGTAGATTTATTTTAGAAAACAAATCAACTTAGAGGCATTTGTTCACACGTGGCTGAATAGGAGGCCGTCCAATCAGATTTGAGGTCTTCACTCTGTAGGTTGGCTGGTGAGACTCTTGGACCTCCATCAGCTGACATGGATGTTTGATGGTCTTCTTCTCTAGTGCCAGATGATTCATCCATGAATTCAGCAGCTACAGACTGAAATGAAGCTCATGCTGCCGTTATTGAATTCCTGTTCCAGATCAAATGTTCAGAGCTCACCTTGAATGCAGCCGTCTGCTGTCTGATAGTTTTTCTCATTGTAGTCTTCAATAAAGTCTTTTTCCTCATGTCAGGATGTGGTGAGACTCTTTCTCAGTCTCTGCAGACGTCCCTCATTGTGCATCTCCAGAGAAGAAACAGAAAAACTGATCACTGCTTCAGCATCAAACGCTCTCCAGCATTGAGAGTGTTTTAGGAATTAATTCATTGTGTTGTGAACTTTGAAGAAGCAGAAACTTTACAGCTGCCAAAGATATGAGCTCCAACTCTGGATGTTTTAGGAAATGAAGTTCATCAAATGAACACTTGATTTTTGCTGATAATGCTCATTAAATTACTGAAGAAATCTAACATAAAAACCTGTAAACTCTCAGGCAGCTTTTGTTAAAGTTTGTCTATAATTCTATCATCATGTTTTGGAACCAGGACTCTGCAGAAGTTCCTTCAAACAGATACTTGTGTGTTTCTATTTAAGGCCTCAGGTTTGAACGTACAGCAGAGGATTAGAAAGGAGTGATTTTAATATTTAAATCAGTCCAGTAAATGTTTGGCTTGAAAATTATAAAAATTTTGATTTAGATAGATTTGTGTCAAATAATATTGTAGAGTCTCACTGAAATATATCCAAATGAGTTCAGTGTATTTACATTTTATAGAATATTTGATTTCTTAATCTCAATACTGTAGGGTCTGACCCTAAATATTATAATAATGATGTCAATTTAAATAATATTTTAGTGCAGAGTCATAAACTTTAATCAGCTAAACTTACATAATAAATATCACTGTACAATCTTAACCTGGACATTAATATTATTGAGGTAAATTTACATAAATCATGATATTCTAGAGTCTTAACTGGAATATTTCTAACATTAATCTTTTTGTATTGTGCTGATAAACAACAATAACCTGAGTTTCAGATAATATTTGTCTGTGATTGTGAGACTAAATTCCTCCACATTCTGGAACTGGACTGCATTTCCCCAAAATGGAAACATGAACAGAATTTAACACTCATGTATCCATGGCAACGCTAACGTTTCTGCTTCTTACCAAAATTCACAACACAAGTAAAGATTTTAATGTAAAACTTCAGGGATGACTGCTGACCATAAGTATTCTGATCAATACTTCATGATCAATATCAGGACAGATGTTACAACTCCAGCTGTTACATTAGACTGCAGTTATTCACAGAGAAATTAAAACATCACATTCCTCATGAAAACTAGATGGGACTTTTATTAAATAAAGTGTTGGTGAATAAACAGTGTAAAAAGTGCAAAGCAGCTCCATTAAATCAGGAGATGTGAGACTTCCACAGCATGGATCACCATCTGCTGTGTTGATTCATAGCTGAATGTTAGAATGAACTGAGATAGAAAAGCTGCTTTGAGCTGCAACATTACGGTCTGACAATCCAACACCATCACAGTTTTCATCTGGTTGTTTTGCTTCAACATGCTGTGAAGTTCAGTCTTTACCTGAATCAATAGAGATTCTATTTTCAACCAAGACTGGAATAAAAATTAGAATGTTATGAGGTTATTAATGCAACTAAATCCTTTCAGATGGAAGGATTTACTTCTAAGTTCTAATTCAAGTTTCAGTTGGAGCACATTGCATTCACAAAGAAAAACAGCGAAACCTTCATAGCAACATTTAATAAACCTAAAGCTTCCCTGTTGGCACATTGGTGGAGTTTGTTACTGAGCATCTGAACCTTAAATCCAGTGAGACGACCATCTTCAGTCGAGGCCAGTCAGAGAACTTCAAGACCTTCCATCAGCTGGACCAGATGTGGCATCATCTCCCTCTGAACATCTGGATGACAGGAGAAAAGACAGAAATCAAACACAGATCACAGAAATACAATTTATTCACTTTCATCATTTTATAAAAGTAGCATGAACTTTATTAAAACTTGACAACATCAGTAATGAAAGTAAATGTTTTTATCTCATGTTGAAGCTAAATTGAAAGTCAATTTTAATGACAGTTTATCCTGAGAGGAGTGAGAATGGAGCTTTTCTTTCCTTTTTAGAATATTCCCTCAAAATATTCTGTTTATTATTGGCTTTAGAAGCATTTTTCTTTACTTATTTATTTTTAGATACCTCAGACTGATACACTTTGCTGGTTTGCAGATAATTTAATGTACAATGACAATAAAGATCTTCTATTATAACATATTTTGCTAAAACAAGAACTGCAAACCTTCTCAACCATCTCTCAGGCTGAAAAATTCCAACTGCGACCAAGAATTATCTGATGTAGTTATTATTATAATCTTTACTGAACCAGCCCTGGAATTAATAAAAATCTGTATATGAATATGATTTTCTCTGATGGGACCACTATGGAAGCTGTAGTAACAATTAACTATCCTTTGAAGGGAAAGATTAGGTCTTCTTCAGGTGGATAAAAAAACCTGCATACAATAAAGTAAGGGGCTGCACAGTGGCGTAGTGGTTAGCACTTTCGCCTTGCAGCAAGAAGGTCCCTGGTTCGCGTCCCGGCTTTCCCGGGATCTTTCTGCATGGAGTTTGCATGTTCTCCCTGTGCATGCGTGGGTTTTCTCCGGGTACTCCGGCTTCCTCCCACAGTCCAAAAATATGCTGAGGTTAATTGATTACTCTAAATTGCCCGTAGGTGTGAATGTGAGAGTGCTTGTTTGTCTTTGTATGTGGCCCTGCGACAGACTGGCGACCTGTCTAGGGTGTCCCCTGCCTTCGCCCGAGTCAGCTGGGATAGACTCCAGCACCCCCCGCGACCCTAGTGAGGATTAAGCGGTGTATAGATAATGGATGGATGGATGGACAATAAAGTAAATCTCTTCTGCACTGCACACATACTACACTTTTGTATAACTCTGGATGTCAGAGTAAAGGCAGACAGATCCACCAATCAGCCACAACATTCTGACCACTGACAGGTGAAGAGAACAACATCCGTCATCTTGTTCTAATGTAACGTTCTGCTGGGAAACCTTGACGTTCATGTGGATGTTTGACATGTACCACCACCTAAACACTGCAGGACAAACAACCCCCTAGTCTCCATGGCAACAGCAGTCCTTGATGCAAGCTGCCACCCTCAGCAGGACAAACTAAAACTACTCAGGAGTGGTCCGAGGAACACGACAGAGCTAAGCTGTTCACCTGGGTTCCACACTCCCCACATCCAGATCTGATTGAGCATCTGTGGGATGGTCCAGGATCAGCCTGGTCTAGGTAGGACCCACCCTGCAACCCACAGGATCCACAGAATCCACAGGACATCCCCAGAGGTTCTGATGAACCACTGGGTCAGAGGAGTTTTAGCAGCATAAAGGGACCAACACAGTATTAGTCAGGTGGTCAGAATGTTATACTGTTATATTGTCATGCTGATTATATGATCAGTAAATGTTACCATCAATTATAACGTCCACATTGATCAGGAAAAAAACACAAAACTACCAGTTCATTCAGAAACTGTGGGGTTAAACCTAAAAATACAGACCTCAACAGCAGTTTGTTTCAAAGCAGAACACCAGCCGGTTTTCACTAAAGAAGCTTTCAGAGCAACAATTAAATGACAGTTTTGTTCTCATTAAGTTCAGAGTGAGCCAAAATAATGTACACACATCAGGAAAAGAAAAACTTTTATAAATATTTCATTTTTATAAGTACTTCTATACATATCGATACCTCTTTCTAAGTTTGATCAAATCACGATAACTCTGTGTCCTGTTGTACGACGTTTTCCCAACAGATGGCGCTACCCTCACGAATGGAGCATCAACAAGTGACGTCTACAACACAACAGAAATGTCTGGAAGCCAGTGGCCACCACTTTGAGCACCTCTTGTAATTGTAGAGGCCAAAGATAACTTTTATTAATCTCGTGATGTCTGAATAAATTTGGTATTGAAATATTTATGCAAGTTTTTCTTTTCCTGATGTGTGTAAACATTATTTTGGCTGACTCTGTATGATGGGTTTCTGACAGGTCACCAGGCAACATCTTTTTATAATAATGACAAACATACCTGCATTCTACAGGAGTGATTTTCCTCATGTGCAGGTAAAGATGTGTGAGGAGTTTAGAGATGACAGGAGCAGGAGTCATCCTCACTAATTCAGCTTCCACCTAGAAACAGAAAGACCACAAACAAACACACTGATATACTCTCAAACATTCAACCTCACAGCCTCAAAATATCTGTTTAGGAAGTGTTGTGTTTCTAAATTCTGCTGAAAGCATTGACAGACATTCTCTTACAAGGTTGTGTAAAAAGCAGCCTGTCCTCTGAGCTACTGAGAAATCTTCCTGAACAAAGTTTCTATGTGTAAATCGGCTCAACAAAAACTAAAGCCTCAGTCACAGATAACAGGTATCGCAAATTATAAAGAACTTTCTTTGTTAACTCAGACTTCCTGCTTCATCTTCACATAAAAAGGGGAGTTTAACTCGTCAGGTGACTGAAAATGAACGGCTTGTGCAGTTCTAGATCCAAAAGTAGGACGTTTCAACTCATGTTTTACTACAAATACATGCAATAATAAATAAATACAATGACTGGTTGTTAGTTTATTCACTATGAATGTCCCTTTATATACTGGATTGAACTTGAGCAGTGGAAGAGAGAAGGAATTTAATGAAATTATGGAGATTCAGAGAGGTAATGTTGCGCAATGTTAAGTTAAGCGCGGTTTAATTCAAACCAGCTGAATGTTAAACTTCAATGCAGCTCAACGGGTTTCAGTTAACCTTAAAGTAAAATAACTTTTTTAAAAGCTAAAATACACAGCAGAGAAATACAGGTTGAGAAGGTCATTCTAATGACACACAGCTGCAGCAGCAACTAACACAGGTGTTCAGCGGTAAGTTAGCCACCTGTGTTAATTAGCCCGCTAGCTAACTTAGCCGCTTAGCTAGCTAACGCGTCCGGAATAACTGCTCAAACACGACAAACACAACTCTTCACAAGTCGCTGACTTAACGTACAACAAAATAACGCTACAGGTTAGAAGTATTTATCTTCTTACCGTGTTTTACTCCAAAAACAAGATCAACAGCAGCCAGAGACGCTACCAGACGTGCCGACCATAGATACATAGAATACTAGATACGCTAGCGCGCTGTCTTCTATATTATCTGTGGTCTGACCAATCGCTGCTCTCTGGCTCCGCCCTCTGAGAATCTTGTTGTCGTTTGGCTCCACTCTTGCTGATGACCACTTCCGGTCTCAGAAAATGAAAAAACTGACCTTTTTTCGTTTCTCTCTTACAGATTTTACTTTCTTGTTATTCTAAATATAAAACGAAAATCAAAGCATTTTAAAAAAAATCGTATATCCCTTTTTGATCATGAAAAGGAAAAACGCCTTGTATTTCAATTTCAATTTTTGTATTTTAAAACGAAAATCAAATAACCACTCGTTTTCTGTTTTTCAATACCCGTTTCAGAACGGAAAATCCAATTACCAGATCCGTTCACGGACCAATTTGTTATTTTCCATATAAAATTGGATATATTGCCAAAAAAGAAATATCTGTCATGATTATCTCAACTTAATTAAAAGAACACAATCAAAACAATTTTTGAATCAGCTCATTTTCTTATTGTTCAGTTAACTAGAAGGCAGTTGTTATTAAATTCGGACGGTTATTTAGTTGACATTTTAGTGATAGCCAGTCATTTTTTATTAATAAGTGATTATTTCCATGGAATTTGTAAAGGCATGATCATAGTGAACATAAAAAGCTTTTTTTTTTTTTACTTTTAATAAAAACGTATACAAGATACATCTCATGGACTTCAAAAGTCCCTCAATTATATCTTGATCCATATATTATTCCAGCATCTGAACTCATACAGTCATAATGGCTCATCTGCATCATGCTGTTGACAATCAATACAGTATATCTTTGTCTTTGCCAGCATACTGTCACAATGATTAAATTATGATGACATAAATGTCAGCCACGATCACAAATCTCCCACAAATGATTTTTTGAAGAATGACAAGAGAGCAGATGTTCTCTTGCTGCGACTGAATTCACAGTATCTTGTTACCACGGGGGTCTCCTGCATTCGTAGGTCAGGCCATTAATAACGATGGGAGGTTCCTCACTGTCAGCATTCATGCACCCTGTCGGCTTTATGGCATGTGTCCCTCTCAGTGCATACGCTCGCTGTTAAGTACGCACGCACATCCATCGACATATCTCAATGTGTAGGTTTTCATGGAGTGCAACACCAAAACACAAACACACACATAGCAACAGAGTGCAGTGTGTTTTCATAGTGAGAAAATAGCAACAATGTGCTCAGTTAAGTTTTTCTTCTTACAGAAATGAGACAGCTACCGCTTATTAAAGCTAAAAGACAGAACTTGCTGTACGTTGTAGCTGGACAATGAATGTTAGATTCTCTCAGTCTTTTCTTTTGCTGACTGATATATGAGAGTCACGTGTCAATTCCTTAGCCTGTTTGTTATTGTTTGTTTCCCTGGATACAGTCAAGGCCTGACACCACAGCTTGACCCAGACAGTCATTTGGTGAATGCTATATGCTAACACATTAACAGCAGGCGGCACGGTGTCCTGAAACTGACATTTGACTCCTGAAATCCTACCCTTTGTTCCGGAATGGAAAAGGTGAAAAATCACGCTCTTCTGGGAACTTGTGCTTGTTAACCTGACAATGAAAAGGATTTTTTAAAATGGCATGTTATGCCTGTGAAGGATTGCCCGCATCTACGTATTAATGCAAACTGTCCAGCTTGGTTTTAGTGACACTGATTAGCACCTCTGAGCTATTGTTGTGCTCTTGAATCTACAACTGCAGTGCGTGACATAACTGGTGCAGCTTCATGAAAGCAATGGAGGTGGAAAAAAACTGAGCTATTGTTAGATCACAGTGCTGCAGTGCACATGTAATCTCAGTGTGTACACCTGGGACACACCTTGTAGACTTTTTATGATTTATTTCTCAGTAGTGGAAGGATTAAACTGAAAGACAATAAAGCGTTGGATGAAACACTTTCACTTTGGAGTTCTGCAGGACCTAACAAGATCTAAAACTCCTGCAGCAGGTCTTTTTTTTTACACCTCTATATATCAGTAAACCTCGAGGCCAGGCCACTTGTCTTCTGGGGCTGCCTGTGTTCCAAGTTGTACAATTAAGCCCTTTAAGTGCAAGGAATGATGAACGTTATTTTGGCTGCAGCTTCCTGAAGCTGCTGTCCTCTCCGTCTACTCAAGTGTCAGTCAAGCCAGCAGTTTCCACTGGCTGGGTCCAGAAGGGCCCCTGGTTATACGAGGCTCCGAGCTTCAAAGCATTCAGATTATTTCATCTTATTTATTTCAAGGCACATCTAGCATGTAAGCAGCAGAGAAAAATAAAGTCACTGTGCTCAACGAGGCACATCTATTTGTCACGTTTGTCTGTACTCCTGGTTTCTAAAAGGGTGGGCTGTGACCCAAAGTAGCCACAGCCTGAGTCCTGGAGGTTCCCCCTTGTGACGAGAATAACCCCATGACATCATGGATAAAGGACCTACAGGGTGACACACTCCATTTCTGAGGGGGCTGTGGGGCTGGAAATCAACTGCTCCGAACGAGGCAAGACTTGAGGATTTGGAAGAAGGATATTTTTAAGAAATAAAATAAAATTACCTGGCTATTCAGACAGATATTGGTAAGGCTACATGTTTACTTGGAAATCAGTGCACTGCTGCAGTGAAGGGACTGAGTATGAGAGGGACAGCAGCAGCAGCAAGTGTCATCTGGTCTTCCAACTTGGGGAGGGCTTTGGAGTTTAAAATGGTGTGAATATGATAGCCTTCTCTAGCCAATGCTATAGCTTATGCAAGTGGAGATCTGTGTGCAGCATTGAAAGTGGACAGTTCAGAGGGACTAATCTGACAAAAGGACGGTGTAAAAAGGACAACAACAGCGCAAAGATTTTGGACATCAGGGGAGCTGAAAAAAAGGGGGGTGGGGGGGACGATTGTCTGAATCTCGGGTGGCTGCATGAGAAAGAGAGTTAGGAGGACGCACGGGCTAAAGGGAAAGAGGAAGGCACCAAGGAGGTGAGTTTTACCCTCGGGGGGTAAAAAAAAGATGACCGTGGTGTCCCAGGAGAACCAGGAAGAGACTGTGGTCGTTACTCCGTTGTTGCAAGATGCTGTGGACTTGGAACCGGCGGACCAGGAGTGCAGCGAGAGGGTGGTCATCAACATCTCAGGACTGCGCTTTGAGACGCAGCTAAAAACCCTCTCTCGCTTCCCGACCACGCTCCTGGGAGATCCGCGTAAAAGGATGCGTTTCTTTGATCCGCTGAGAAACGAGTACTTCTTTGACAGGAACAGGCCGAGCTTTGACGCCATCCTCTACTATTACCAGTCAGGAGGGAGGCTCCGGAGGCCCGTGAGCGTACCTGTGGATATTTTTCTGGAAGAAATAAAGTTTTACGAACTTGATGAGGAGGCCATAGAGCTTTTCCGAGAAGACGAGGGCTTGGCGAGGGAGGAAGAGCGCCCGCTGCCTACTAACGAGTTTCAGCGCCAGTTGTGGCTCCTGTTCGAGTATCCGGAGAGTTCAGGACCTGCGCGGATAATCGCCATTGTGTCCGTGATGGTTATTTTGATTTCCATTGTTATCTTCTGTTTGGAGACTTTACCAGAGTTCAGAGAGGTGACAGCAGTGCCAGAGAATAACGTCAACGGCAGCGCTCACGGCAAAGCGCAAAGTCCCTTCACAGATCCCTTCTTCATGGTGGAGACGCTTTGCATCGTGTGGTTCTCCTTTGAGTTCACCATGAGGTTTCTGTCGTGTCCCAGCAAAGCAGCTTTCTTCAAAAACATCATGAACCTGATCGACGTGGTGGCTATAGCTCCGTATTTCATCACCCTGGGCCTGGATCTTGCAGAGCATCAGGGCAGCAGTCAACAGGCTGCGTCTTTGGCCATCCTCAGGGTCATCCGTCTGGTGCGCGTTTTCAGGATTTTTAAGCTCTCCAGACACTCCAAAGGTCTGCAGATTCTCGGCCAGACCCTTCACGCAAGCCTCAGAGAGCTGGGATTGCTCATATTTTTCCTGATCATTGGAGTTGTTTTGTTCTCCAGTTCAGTTTATTTTGCTGAAGCAGAAGATCCTCAGTCTGTATTTTCAAGCATACCTGATGCGTTTTGGTGGGCTGTGGTGACCATGACCACAGTTGGTTACGGAGATATGTATCCCTCCACCATCGGGGGTAAATTCGTGGGATCTCTGTGCGCAATCGCCGGAGTGTTGACCATCGCTTTACCTGTCCCTGTGATCGTGTCCAATTTCAATTATTTCTACCACAGAGAGAACGAAGAGGAGGAAAATGTCCAGTACGTACACGTGACCTGCGGGCAGCAGCCGCAGCTCTTATTTGGTGAAAGTGACTCCACCGAAAGTAACCAGTCGATCACCAAAACTGAGTCCTATCAGGAGAGCGACGACTTGGAAACTCTGACATGTTTAAACGTGGCTCCAGTGGAGACATACACGGGGAAGCTGACGGATGTGTAAAGATTTTATTTCCGGTGAGTTCTGGTTCAGGGGTCGAGCAATTTAGGCCTCTGTTTGTGTGACGCTGCAGGTGTTTTACGCACAGCGTTTTTTGAAAAGTGGACCCTCAGAGATTCACTACAACCCACACTAAAATCAAGAATGGCTCAGTATAGTTTAATTAGTTAAGAGAAAATCACTCCTCCCACTGCTGTAAACTTCACACATTTTTACACACAGGGATAATGAGAGAATTAAAAAAAAAACAGTGTGTGGAGTGGACTTAATACCATCGGCAGTAACTGAGCTATAACACACTCTTCCATTTAGAACGAAAAATTGCAATAAACAAGTCAAAATTATTTGGAGATGTGTCTCCACAATCATAAGACATACATCTAAAAACATACAGGTGTTTTTTTTCTGTGTTTACGCACGAGATATTTCACCACAAGCCCAAAACTTTGGATAAGGACTCATCCATAACGCACAAGGGAACAGAATTTCCACACTAAGGCGCACAGCACAACACTAATACAGACACATAAACTAATACTTCTGTCACGTTAGAGCGTGGATTAATGTCGGCCATTTGTGTGTCTATGTGTGGGTGTTTGAGCACTGCAGTGGGACTACCCGGAGAACACTTCAACACCACTTTAACCTCATTTTGGAACATAATTTACAAACTGTTTCGCCCTCCTATACTGGCCTATTTGCATCTAACTGACTGGCAGATTTCTGTGACCTTTAGGATGGTCAAAAGTTTGTCAGTAACCAGTATCCCAAATTTAAAAGATAAATACCTCATAATTACAGGGGAGGTTTTCATCTTATTAAAATATTTTTAACACTGTTAAATTTTCACAACACCTTATTTATAGCAGTTTGACAATAAGAAAAAAAAAACATATCTGGCTATATTTTTATTTGGAGGTTCTTCTTCCTGGTGAATCTGATCAGAAATGTCAGAACAAGTGAGCTCTGAGCGCCACTGTGTGGATGATCAACATCCCTGCAGACAGCCCTCCTGCTCAGGCTCCACAGTGTGCAAAATTAACACTTTAGCCTGAGTATCTTTGCACTGTTGCAGCTGGCCTGGACTGATTTAGGCATAAGCCCTCAGAGATCATTCTCTTTGACTCAGCGTGTATCCGGATGCTTGTGATGGTTTTACTGAGCCCACCAGATGCCTGACTGCTTTCTCTCACCTCCTAATGTTAACTCTGGCTTTTTTTCTCCCCACTTTCTCTTCTGCTTATTTGCAGGAGGGAGACGATTTAATGAAGCTTCCCTCAGAGTCACAACAAGACACAAGTGTGGCATTTCTCCCAAAAACACTGGATCATTTTCTCGCGGATTATTCTTGCATTACCAAGTGTTGAGAGACTTCACGGTGGAGACGCATGGAGAAGGTTCAGTCTGCCGGAATGGACGTTGTGTGTATCATCCGTAGGAAAGAAAACAACATTCTTTTGTGTAGGCTTTATAAATGACCACGCTTTCTTTGTATAAAAAGCCTTGTTTATATATTGCAGGTTTTTTTGTAACTCTTAATTTCCCCTTTCTCGTGCAGCTTAGAACGCAAACCTGTCATCTCTGTTGTTCCAAACATTCAGATTGCATTGCAGCTCGCTGTAAACACCATAGGCCAGAGCATTGTAATGCAACGTCTGCATGACACGGATTCATTGTGAATTTTAAATGTAATAAAATATTTATTTTTCTAATTTAAACATATATGTGAACTTAACTTGCTGCTTTTTTATAAATGAATTATGAATAAGAAAATATGCCACTGGTCATCTTTCATTATTTCTACTCGGAGATCAGACTCAGAGAACAGTAAGCGCTTTGTGTAAAATCCATCCTCGCTAATTACTTCATTGTACTTTTTTCCCCTCTTTTTTTTTTTTTTTTTTGGTGCTGAATGATGTGGAAAAAGGCGCAGAAGCAGACATTGAGTTGCCCTGCCACAAAACCCAATTAACTTAATAAAATGCCATAGTGATTAATGGAGGGGTATTTATTTGGCTGGAGGAGCATTTTAACATATTAGGCAGAAGTAGTCTGATTTTGTGTCGAATGCGTATTTTGGAGAGTTGAACTGTTTTAAGTCAGCTCAGCTCCTCACTGTCTGAGGCCCTAATGAACCAACATACAGCTCAGCAAGAGACAGATACGACACATTAGATGATTATTTCTTCTGATATGTTGCTGTTCTAACTTGTCCTTGCGTTTGTTTGGGTAATTTGTAATTTCCTGACTCAATCATCGGCGCTGTCCGTGGTGCTGAAAGACTCTGCAGAGCCAAATTCCCTGCGTTTTTTCCCCCTCGTGTGTTTGGTTTGTGGGTCCAAGCGTAAGAATGACTTCCCACTGAGAAGCTATTATAACTTAGGAGCAGATTTTGGGTGTGAGAGCTGCACAGAATGGACACAAGCTCACCCGATGTGATGCTTCACAGCTTTGAGGGCTGCAGACATGTCACAAGTGAAATGTAAAAAAAACAAAACAAAACAAAAACCACCACATTAAACGTGATGTGCCAGAGTCGCAGATAAAGACTCAGTCCCTGGCACGTCCAACTGTGTAATCCTGAAATCATGGAGTGACAGAATGAAGAGGTGATGTTTTCATCTCTCACCAGTGGATGGTGGGCTATTATTCTCAAGTTACAGACCCTCTCGGATGCTACACAGCGAGGCTTTGGAGGATTTGTCTTCTTTGCGGTCTGATTGCGCCAGAGCTGGCACACGAGCGCTCTTGTTTTTGTGGTGTATGGAGAACTTCTGGCGGCGTGCTTTAGTAGAGCCGGTCTGCATTGCGTCGAAACCCTCCAACTCCTCCTCCTCCTCCTGCTGCCCTCCCTCTCCGCTCCTCTCCCCTTCTCTCTTCCCCCTCGCCTCCCTCTGCACTCGCATGTAAAATGCACAGGAAAACATGCTTGACATTGTTGAGAAAACACTCGGACCTCGCTGCTCCACCTGACAGCCTCTCAGCTCTCCGTTTTCATGTTTGTTTTTTCTCTCTTTATAATTGCGCTCTCCGCTTGAAGCACATTCTGCCCGTCATCGTGTCTAGTGGCAAAAAAGCGGCAGATTTCTGCTGATGCAGTGATGTCTGGAAATGTCAAGGGCTCGCTTATTGCCCCTTAATGTATCTCCCCCCCGAACTGCAGCGCAAGATTTTCTCCTGCGGTATACTGTAAGCTCTTCGCACCACCGTGCCGCCGCGCAAGCAACTACCGACGCTGCAGCTTTGCAGTCTTCTCTTTTCGCTCCTTTCCCAGCTCAGGCTCTCCTCATCACGCTCCTCTGATTCTCATTTTGTTTCTTTTCATTTTTCTCCCGTTTCGCATCCTGCTTGCTGACACAGTTTGGATGGAGACGAGCACACTAGGCTGTGTTTCTTTTGTAGGTGCAATGTAAAGTTGCCACATGACACCCACTGGTGCCCTGCTGTTGGATGATTTTACTCGAGGATAAGACGCATTCAAGACCTTTCAAGATCAACCCACGGTAAGTCTACTGATTTATACAATACATATCTGTTTGGTTATGTATTTTTAATAGACAGCTTCTACTGTTTTCTCATTTCGTGTGTGTATTGTGCACGTTTCCCTCCCGCACTGGGCCTGCAGGCTACATGCATGTAGAAACATCAGCTGGGATAATATCAAATGTTATGCGTCACATCATAATTCAGGCTGCTGAGAGTGGCGTAGGATAAATCACTGACATGCTGCTTTAACACACCGCAGTCCTTTGATAAAGTACAGAAATAACAAGACACAACTCCGTCCTGGAACGATGTGGAGGAATTTCCAGAGGATGTTGGCAAAAATAATAATAATTTAAAAAAAAAAAAAAAACGTGATGTACGAAAAGGATGATCACAAACTCCCTACAGAGACATTTTAAGTGATTTTTAAATGAGAGAAATAGCGCAGGAATTCCTCCCAGGCTCTGATAGTATTCCGTTTACTACTGGATAACTGCACTAATTGCAGGCGGGGAAGAAGTAAATAAATAAATAAATAAATAAACTGCAGAAAATGCTGAGCCAGCAAATATCTTGGCTGTTTGATCCCATTATTTCCTGCCTCCCTCCTCCCTCCCTCACCCTCTCCCTCTCTCCCTCCCTCCCTCCCTCCCACCCACCCTCTCTCTCTCTTTCTCTGGGTGACAGAAGCAGCAGCAACAACAGCTGCAGATGTGCCGGAGAGCAGCAATGGTCAAGTCAGCGAGAACCGCAGTGGAGCCGCACTGAGGCAGAGCAGCCAAGCAGCGCCTCGTATCTGGGGACGTCTCCAGCTATTTCAGGGGTTTGGGAAGCCGAGGAGTGGAAATTTTCGTCCCCCTTCCCTCCAGTCCTGAATGCCTGCTCAGTCAGACTAACCAACATCCCGACTCAAGTCCTCCTCCTCCTCTTTCTCCATCACCTCCTCCTCCTCCTCCCAAAATGACTGTGGTAGCAGGAGACAACATGGACGAGACCTCGGCCGTCCCGGGCCACCCTCAGGACACCTACCCACCAGACCACAACGACCACGAGTGCTGCGAGAGGGTGGTCATCAACATCGCCGGTCTGCGCTTCGAGACGCAGCTCAAAACTCTCTCCCAGTTTCCGGAGACGTTGCTGGGCAACCCCAAGAAGCGGATGCGCTACTTCGACCCGCTCAGAAACGAGTACTTCTTCGACAGGAACCGGCCCAGCTTCGATGCCATCCTGTACTACTACCAGTCCGGGGGGCGCCTCAGAAGACCCGTCAATGTCCCTTTGGATATGTTCTCAGAAGAGATCAAGTTCTACGAGCTGGGAGTGGAGGCCATGGAGAAGTTCCGAGAGGACGAGGGCTTCATCAGGGAGGAGGAGCGGCCTCTACCCGAGAAGGAGTTCCAGCGGCAGATCTGGCTTCTCTTCGAGCATCCAGAGAGCTCAGGCACCGCCAGAGGGATCGCCATCGTGTCTGTGATGGTGATCCTCATTTCCATAGTCATCTTTTGTTTAGAGACTTTGCCCCAGCTGAAAGAGGACCCGATGGGTCGAATGGTCAGAGTGGGGAACACCACCATTTATTACAAGCCAAATATCCTCACTGACCCCTTCTTTGTCATTGAGACTCTCTGTATCATCTGGTTCTCCTTTGAGTTGATAGTGCGCTTTCTGGCATGCCCGAGCAAACCGGCCTTCTTCAAGAACATGATGAACATGATCGACATAGTGGCCATCATCCCTTACTTCATCACACTGGGCACCGAGCTGGCTGAAGATCCGGAGAGCGAGGGGGTGGGGGAGCAGGCAACATCTCTGGCCATCCTCAGGGTGATCCGTCTGGTCAGGGTGTTCAGGATCTTCAAGCTGTCACGACACTCCAAAGGACTGCAGATTTTGGGGCAGACCCTCAAAGCCAGCATGCGAGAGCTGGGATTGCTGATCTTCTTTCTGTTCATTGGGGTCATCCTGTTCTCCAGCGCTGTCTACTTTGCCGAGGCAGAGGAGCAAGGATCCTACTTTGGCAGCATCCCAGACGCGTTTTGGTGGGCTGTTGTGTCCATGACAACTGTGGGCTATGGGGACATGGTGCCGGTCACTATAGGGGGCAAGATTGTAGGATCTCTGTGCGCTATCGCTGGAGTGTTGACAATTGCGCTCCCGGTGCCTGTCATTGTGTCCAACTTCAACTACTTCTACCACCGGGAGACCGAGGGAGAAGAGCAGGCACAGCTGCTGAACGTCAGCAACCCCAACATCCCCTCTGAAACCAACTCCAGCCGTCGTAGTTCATCTACTGTCAGCAAGTCAGAGTACATGGAGATTGATGGAGACATAAACAATAGCATCGACAATTTTAGGGAGGCAAACCTCAGAACTGGCAATTGCACTATAGCCAACCAAAACTGTGTAAATAAAAGCAAGCTGCTTACAGATGTTTAGACACTAGCTAGGAACTTTAGGATCTCTACAGGACAGTCACATGTGGAGTAGACCATCAGTTAGGAATGCTTCATTTACCTCCCCAAAGCGCTCTATGGCATTAGGCCTACAACTACGCTCAGCTATACAGAAAGGAAACAGAAAAACAAAGCTGTTAGAGTATATGACAGGTAGATAGAATAATTAATTCTTCTGATCCTACCAATATATAGTAATATCAAAAAGAAAACATCGTTTATTACACGTATACGCGGCTCCCTCGAGGACGCACAGCACAGCCTGTCTGATCAGACGACGGCGTGACCATTCAAATCTTATGCATGGAGTACAGATTACATTTCAGCAAGTTGCACAATGCACCAGAAACGACTGCAGACATGAAAGCATCTGCAGCCGAGTGGTAAGCGCCAAGAAGTTAGGAGACCCTCCCCGTCCTCCCTTCTCCTCCCTCCTCTCTCTCCCCCACAAAGGATCTACTACTCAGCAAAGCACCTTATAGGAGGAAGACTGATCTCTCTTGCTTGGATGTAAACAGATGGTGATGTACTTGCTTCACGGACATCTGCAATGCTGCTGTTTTCTCAGCATTTGCTGTAATTGTGTTATCACCAAGTGATTCAATGCCATGCCCTTTAGATGCAACACAGCACAATGATAAAGTGAGCTTCACACGAGCATGATTAGAGACTTTCCATTTTGATATCGGCATGCATGAGACATATCTCACCTACTGGAAAGGATGTTCTTTTGGATATCTGCCTCCATTCCCCCCCTCTCATCTGTTTTCATACTGAGTGCACTGGATGAGTTTTTAATTTGAAGTGCTCAAATTAAAATCATTTAGAAGTATAGAAATTGAATGTTAAATCTTAAGGGAACAGTACATAAATGAGATCATAGCATGAAAAAAGTAACCTGCATTATGGTCTATCGACTAAGGTACTTTTGTATCCTGGTATATTTAATGCATGACGTGAGTATTCAGCTTGTTGCAATTCAGGCACTCTGCAGTGCCCTATTGTCAGGGAAACTAAGGAAGTCAAATTCTGGATGTTTCTGAATTGTGATCAAATATATCCAAACCCACCTTGAGGATGCAGAGTTTCTAATTTAAAAGTAGACAAAGAAACTGAATAAATATTATCAAAAATGCATATAATCATAATAAGCACCAATTACAGTATTAGTCAATAGTGCAGTGCATGGACCTTCTTTGAACAAGAAAAGTTAACATATTTTTAGTCATGCTTCCATCTCCACGTCTAATTTTAGTGCATATTCATTTGGAATCCACCGGGAAGGATCAATACCAAATTTCACGTCATATTTCGGAGGACTATTCTGACATTAGTTGCTAGTGCCTTTATCCCTTTCACCAACAGGACCAGTGAAAGTGCCTCTGTGTACAGTGGTATTTGTGTGGTTGAGCAGAGCTGCTTTACCTTCTGTCTTGGTGTTGATACACAGTTGGTTATGATGCTAAAGATGCCAGATGAGCAAGTCTGAAACAGCAGGTGACTATTGGTCAAAAAAGAAAAACAAAAAGAGATGATCCATGCTGTCATGCACAACCCAGTTTTCACGCTGTCACACACTTAATTAAGCCCTTAAGCAGCAATGTATTGTACTCTGCATGTTTACCATTCCAATTCAAAAAGGGAATATCCATCGAGACTTTAGTTATGCCTGTTGTTTTTCTTTGTGCACCGTGCATCCTTTCAGGGTCTCTACCTCAGTGAGGTCATTGCAAACTTGCTGCAGAGCTGCAAGCTTCAATGCAGGGCTTCCTATACCATAATGCAAAATGGAACCTTAAGTGTAAACTGCAGTCATGCAATATTGAATGTGAGAGTCCCAAAGCATAGCCTTTACATAAGCACTTAGGACAAATAGTTTACCACAATCCTGCTCCTTTTTTCACTTAAAGCTACGCACAATCAGGGCGTTCATTTGTAGAGAGTTTGTGGAGATTGCTTGACTCTCCCGACGGTATGAGGTTGACTGTGTGATGTGTTAGTTTCTTTGAAACAGTGCCACGTTGCGTCACTGTTGTGTCACAGGAAAACAGCTGAATGTGTTTAAACACATCTGTGTCGAATACAGCGAAAAAAAATTTATCTAGTTTTTAAATCTGTCATACTGCAGTTCTTGGGCAGAGTGCAGCCCATCTTTTTTGCACAATCATGTTATTCTGTTGCTTGAGCTATTTTTACTTTTTACTAGTGAGTTTGTTTTTCTGTTTCCCTGTGCTTGCTCATATGTCGTGCATAGTTTCTCTGCATATTGTTCCAGACAGGCGAACTGCAGATAGATTGGGACACACTGAAATGACTACTTGAAAATCTCAGCTACTGTACATCAGTCTACACTCAGTATTGAGATGAATTCATCCAAATGACAGTAAGATTTTGTAGTGTACGCTCAGTTTTTTTAGCGCTCTCCCGACAAGGTCCTGTTAAAAAAAAAAAAAAACAACAACAACAAAAAAACGCTCTACTGCAGTGCTACTTGAATGTCATAGTTGTTTCTGTTGGTGCAATGGCTATTCTCTGTGGTGCTAGTACAGGACTACCATTGTTGTCTTGTTACCATAACATGTTATCTGAAGCTGAAGCAAGCCTGCGTTAATTGTTTTGGACAAGATGATCTTCCATTCAGTGATTTTTCTTACATTATTGGTGGCTGGTTGGTTAGTTTAGGGCACTGTTTGTCATTTAATTTTGGAACTGATCTTTGTACTGTACTAATGAAGAGTGTCTGCCTCAGGCAAGATAAATATGTTAGATGTCAGGAGTTCAAAATAAAATATCGTTCAATTTGTCTAGGCTTTCTGGTACAGAAGGGCACGAGTAATACCCACTACCATATATTATATTACGATATATAGAATGACAGAGAAATTATTGTAGTCTCCTAAATGCAGCTATCAGGAAGTTGTTTGCTTTGGTCACAAGTTTCTCGTAACACTGATTCTTGACAGTAGTGATGTGTGCATGAAATAGTCCGACGTGAGGTGAAGAAAATACAAATGATGCCCCTCACTTTGGCAGCGCTGTCGCTACTCTTGCTGTGAGGCCATGTATGGATGGTGCTACGCATTCAGTTACCCAACAAAAACATGCATTCTTAACAGCAATAGAAAAACAGATAACCTGTTTCTTAGATGCTTTTTGTAAAAAAAAGAAAAAAAAACGGAAAACAAATCTATTTTGAATGTCAGAGAAACTGCGATCACTTGACAGATACAACAGGGCTGTTTAAAACTCCTTTGTTCTGGGACTTTTTAAGGTCAGCGGGGTCAGATGTAGAGGAGGACATTTTATCGAGAGAAACCTGTGAAAAACCTAAATATAGGCTTTGTCGTAGTCCCCATTTAGCACCCAGGTCGGACTGGAGTTGTTTTATTGTCAGGAGCAAAGGCTGCAAAAGGGGTTCAGTCAGACCTACAACAGAGTAAAAAAGGAAGAGCCCATAATGCATTTAGAGAGGATCTATCTTCAGTTCACTGGACTGATCAGCTGTCAGAGAGAAAGTCAGAGAAGGTGCCTAAATTGTTTTACATATTCATTTGTTTTAGCTCACTGTCAGATGTTACGCTTCTGCAAACAAACACGAGTAACAAGATCTAAAAAAAAACATGACAACATGAATCTAATTAAGAAAAAAACACAAAATGTCATGAGAACAAAACGCTATTTAGCTAGAATAAGATAGAGAAAATTAACCACTATATAGTAGAATTATGGAAAACAAGTTTAATGTGTGTTCTTATTTTCCTTTGTTTCTGTTTTGCTGGTTTTTTGGTGGCGCTGTAACATGACTGATTTAGGAAGAACATGCCTTATACTGGAATATCGAAACAATATGTTCCTCCAGCAAGCCATGATAATGAAACTACTGTATTATGATCACTTGCTATACACTAGATGATATGGACAAGAAGTGTACTATTATAAAAAAAAAAAACAACAACACATGGTTTGTCTTTTTTTGGTTTCAAGAAAAAGAAATATACAGGATTCATTCAAACGCCATGTTCACGTTTTTTTCCCCAACTCTCTGCTGCTGAACCTTCTGCTATAATGTATCTCTACAGAAACCTACTGATTGCAAAAAACTGCATGGTCGATGGAAGACTGCATGAGCTTTGCCTTTCAAACTGTGGATCAACTATAATGCAGTTGCATCATTTAAAAAAAGAAACCCTTGCTTTCATCCGCACCAAGGCTTCCTGTAAGGCCCTGTTCAGAAGTTGTCGTGAAACGTGTCCTCTGCTGGATTTCTAAAAAGCACCTTAGCGCTGAGCTCATCGCTGAGACGGCACCGGGTATCCGAGCCGTACCCTCCGTCTGTGCGTGATGTTCAGGTTGTGCTTGCTAGGCTCTGAATGTGAGCAAGGACATCAAGGGCTAGTTTCTTAGACTTTATCTCTGCTCTAGGACTGAAACGCTCTTTCAAGTGACATTTTGCCCATTCCTATCTCAGTCTAGACTCTAGTGATGCTGTGTTGTGGGAAACATGTCCATCATGTCTAAACAGGGCCTGTGCCGCACACCCTCCTCTGTACTTCACCGGTTTTAAGGCGTTCTCGTTTATTAAAAGTGTGGATATCGGACTGCCTGCTGAGGAGGCACTGAACGGGACCCAATGTTGGGATGCTGTGTACCTCACTCGCCAAAAGGTGACAATACATGGGAAGTACTTGTTTGTATTAGAAGTGTGATGGCTATGAGTTCATCCTCTCTGTCAAGAATGCACATTTAATTGCTGGTAGGGAAGCTGGGCCTTTTCGGAGCAAAAGCGCTAAAGGACTGTTGAACTCTCCTGCTCTTCTTTTCATCCACACGCAAGCCAAACTCTGATTGTGTTATCTAATCCAGCCGTCATTGTCATGTTGTGTTTACCAAGGATTATGCTACAATGTGTTCAGTTTGTCGGATGACGACAAAGGCATGGTCTGTGATCTATGCAAGGGTTATTTGTTTTTCTTTTTCTTATATCACTTATGATTTCATCTTACATTAACTTCAATAAATTTTTAAGGATCTGCTGGTGTACGCTCATTTCGGCTCGGGGTTGGGGATGTACTTCTGCACTGCGGGGCCTGCACAAAAACCCACATAAATGAATCCATCTTACAAGTTGTCACAGTCCTTTCCGTGCACAAATATGCTGCAGCGTTACAGAACCCGAGGTCTCCATCTAAATGTGTCTTACCTCTGTACTACAGTACCCTCTCACTGAAGCCATTAGCAGTGATTCATGGGGCTAAGGTAATGGTTCCACACTAATCCTCCCGTCCCAGGGGGGCACCGCTTACCTCTGTCATTCCCTGAAAGTTGTTACACACCTCAGACACACAGAGAGCTCCTGTCTCCGCTCGCTGCCTCTTCCTGTATTCACACAGACTTAAAACCCATCTGAGTGGGACTCCGATGCACTAAGCGCAGACTTATTTAGGCTGCAATTATTGTCATTATCTATTTATTTTCTCATTCTATGAAATTACACGCCTGAAGTGACATCTTCAAATCGCTGGTTTGTCAGACTGACAAGATGCTGCAAATCCTCACATTTAGGAAACTGCAACAAGAGACTGTTTGTTTTTCTAGCTGGAAAAATGAATTCAAATGTGGAACTATTATTACAAATATTTGCTAAGTCAGCTGTTTAGGGTTTCTCTTCACAGTAGATTTTGCTGTCCATCTTATTTAAATTACAACCTTTTAAAACATACTCTAAAACATCTTGTTTCTTAGCATGTGATTCTGACAGCCTGCCAGATGAACCTCATATTAAGGAGGTCTTTTAATATTAAATGCACGCAGCTGTCGAGGGCAGTAACCCTAAAACAGCAGACAAACACGTCCAATCTTAGAACAGTCGGAGGCAAATCAAGCGCTGAAGCTGAAATAAGTGGGTGCAGTCTCTGGGCTGTGAAAATGATTCATTCCCACTTCTGTCCTCTGATGGCGTGAAGCTGAACATTGGGCCGCAGAGGCATCACACTCAATGCTGCAGCTCATGTGTCTCTGTCCATCTGTCTCTCTCTCTCTCGGTGTCTCTGTCCCTCTCAGTTTCTCTCGGTGTGTTCGCTGTACGGTGACCTGAACTGAGGAGAGCCTCTTCTGCCTTCCTCTGCATTGCCCCCAGGAAATGCAGCACTCCTCACTCTGCAGGCAGCAGCAGCAGTAAGGGTGGGGTGAGTTGGCACTAGTCCCACTCTTCTTGCTCATACACTCTCTCTTTCTCTCTGTGTCTGTCTTTGTCTCTCGCTCTCTCCTCCTTTCTCCCTCTCATGAGTGCTGGTAAGGCCCACTGGACTGTCATAACAGAACGTATCATACAGAAGAGGAGCTCAGCCACAGTAGAGGATTTCACACCGCTTTTGTTTGCTTTCTCTCCTCTGCTTTGCACCTCTAATTCACTTATATAAACATACATAGGTATTCAGAGGTCCACCTGCAACTGGAGGAGGGTGTTTTGCTGTCAGATTATAGTTTACATGCTAAGCTTTACCTTATCCTTGTCCTCCACACCTATTTGTAGAGTTGTGCATTTTTTTTAACCCTTCAGCATCCGGTGTCTATTTCTCATTAGGAAGCTACAAAAGCTAACATTTTGGTCATTTGTTCCAGGGAAAGCAGAGGTTTGTAAATACACAGCTACATATGGGTGACAAATCACAGGAAAAAAATAAGTAAAGTGTATTGGTAAGGTCACCATTGGCCTCCAGAATAGCTTCAATGTACAATTTTTCCAAAAAATATTCCCTCCTTCACTGTTTTGATGGTGGTGGTACAGACTGCTGCCTGACAAGTCGGTCCAAAATCTCCCAGAAGTGTTTAGTTGTGCTCAAATCTGGTGACTACAAGGGTCATAGGAGATGATTCGTATCATTCTCATCTTCATCAAACCCCTCAGTGACCTCTTGTGCCCTGTGAATGAGGACATTGTCATCCTGGAAGGCGCTGTTCCCATCAGGAAGGAAATGTCTCATCATAGGACAAAGATGAACACTGAATGACTTTGCATTGATCTGCAGTGACCCTTCCCTCTGAAGGGACAAGTGGACCCAAACCATGCCAGCAAAATGCAGCACACAGCTGCACTCTTAAAGCAGACTGTTCTGACACATAAAGGGGCAACTGTTGGTACCAAAAAAAGAAATATTCCAAGGGTTTTAGTCAGCCAACTTTGCATATTTTCATCCTCAATCTCAAACTCTCTGTTCATTTTACAAAACTCAGCTGCAGAGGCAGGATCACATCATCCCTGTTGTAGCCTGTTTACGCTGACTGACTGTATGTATTAGGATAGATTTTCAGATTAAAACGTACTTTTACTGAAGAGCCTTTCCTGATTTTACCTGAGTTTTAATTCCTTTGAATTTTCTTTTAATTCTTTTTGAAAAATCTTTCTGCTTTTTCCCACGTGGTATCATTTTTTTATCTGCCTTCTTTTAAAAACCTGATGGATTTCTGGCTCATGTGCTTTAATTTGCTGCCCTCGTGAAGCACTTTGGTTTTTGAAAAACGTCCCATGAATAAAGATTCAAAGGACTGCTGTATTATTGTGATGGTCTCTTCCTCAGCACATTTGTAGCACTCAGCTACAATCGCACTGGTTCCTACCAAAGTCACAAAACTTTAGAAATGAGTCACAAATAAATAGTTTTAGTTATTTACTACAAAAAAAAAAAAATGCTAAATACTCCCCTACAGTTTTCTTGCAAGCATTACAAACAAGAGCAAATTGTATATGCCAGCCCATGAAACAAGCTCAATGGCACAAAGGAAGAAGGTGTAACAGACTTTGGCTACACTATGTGTTTGTAGGATTATGTCATTGCTGATTTTGGACTCTTTGTGACAATAAAGAAAAACATAAAACAAACAGGCCTATTCTTCAGAAAATTAGCCTAACTCTGTTTGTTTGAAATCTGAAGTCAAAAACTGTATCCAGAAATCAGGCTCCACGCGCGAATGAGAAACATGTAATTGAAACAGTGGTAGTGTAAGCCACTGTCCTGGTAATCCCTGATCAGCGTGTTGGACTAATTGAGGTGCTGTCGGTCAGTGGTGCACTAGGCCTCCATTCAGCCCAACACCTCCCTCCTCCTCCATGGAAGCTCCACAGCATCTTACAACTGCCTGAGCGCATCTCCTTGAATTGAAAAGTCAGCTGTTAGGAAAGCATGTTCTTATCCAGCAATGAGCGCTTACAGCCGTGTCTGCATGCAAATGCACTGCGTCTGTGTGTGCTCATTACGCCACTGCCTCAGTCTTCCATTGTTTTTCTCTTTCACACACACACAAAGGATGGCCAGTTCGCCTGAGTCAGGCTTCTTGATATTCCCTGATCGATCTCTTTGAAGACAGACACTCATCCCATATCCCTTGTACAAAAAATGCAATGCCATTCCTGTTGATGTCATCCAAAATGTTTCTCAAGGGCCTTTTCATCGTGGCCCAATCAGCTGTGCCTGCACAGTATCATATGGTTACTCTATATCAAATCACAAGTGTCCTCTGCTGTTGACTTTATGGCCTATATGCACAGTAGTCCACCTCTAACAGGCTCGTAAAGGTTCCGAATGTTAACAATGTGCAAAATAGCTTTGACAGCATTATTGGATCTCCCATGCTAGAGCCAAAGCCCTTGGGTCCAACACCACCCCACCCCCAGGTCCGAGCCCACCAGCCTCCCTTACTCCCCTCACTCCCTGAGGCCCTCTCTCTGGCCCACTTCCTTTTGCATTACCTCCATCAGGCCGGGCTGCTGACACACTTGTTTAATAATTAAGGGCACGTCCATAATTTCCTCGTCCTTGTGGAAGTCCACAAATGGTCTCTGTGAAACTCAGGCCAGTTAAATGTACCTCTTTACTTGGGGCCACTGACAGCGCTACACCACTGAGGTGATACAGAAAGAAAGTTCTCCAGGAGTTATCCACTGATCTTACCAGTTGATCGATATACATTCAATCGTCATGTAGTGCTGTGTCTACCATGACATTGTTGAAAGAACAGACGACAGAATACTTCAGCACAAACCACTGTCACTATAAAATCACTGTCTGTTTGTCTAGCATTCCCCTGCAGGCACATCTTAAACTAAAAAAGTTAATTTTTTTTATCTGCACCATCTTTGTTTAGCATCTTATCACGTTAAAAATGGATGATTAGCACTAAAACAAAGTACAGCTGAGACTGATGGGAACAGTTCTGCAGGTCGTAAAAGTGACACATATGTTCCCTGAGGTAAACCTCATGGTGGTGCTAAATGAAAAGTCTGCTGATCACCAGAGTCATTAGGGTTCATTGTCTGGGAACCATGAATGTCTGCATGAAATGTCACAGCGGTTCATACTACAGTGGTGTAGGTATTTAAGTCTGCACTAAAGTGGTGGACTAATTTACGTTTATATCTCTAGAGCCACGCACACTAGCTGCAACCCCCCCTAAAAACACCAGATAAACTGCTCAATTATTTTAACTTCATACAGCTGAATTTGTCAATGAAACGCTACCTTTCTGAGCAGCCTTGGCAGAATCTGTCATCAATGCTCCTGGGCTGGACGTGTCCTTGTGGTATCAGGCGATGTGGATCTCAGTTTACATGCTTCTCTTGCCCAGTGTGCAGTGTCAGCGCGCTTGTCTGGGGGAGAAAATTCAAAACTTAACATCCACGAAACTGCCGCTGTGACCTTCCTGCTTCAATTACATCACCACACGGAGCTCAAGGAGGCCGGCAAATACAAAACCACAAAAGGATATCACCATGAAGCACGAGGGCCCTGCTGAGACACACAACCTGAGCATCGTCTGTGGATGCTGACTAGAGCCACCAGCAAAAGGTCACCGTGAGGCCAGAAACGGTGTTTAGTGGTTACAACCAGCAGGGTGACTGCTGGGAAAAGCAGCTATCTCTTAAAGGAAGAGTTTAAAAGTTTGGGAAATGTGTTTGTTATCTTTTTTACTCTGAGAATTAGATGACAGTATTGATACCGTTAGCATAAAGACTGGAAAATAATGCCGGCTCTGCTCAAAGAGGTCATTAACACAGTGATTCTTCTTTGTCTGATCAGCATAAAACAGGTGTAAAATCAGACTGTTGTGGTTTTACAGAGGTCACCTGCTGGCAGGGATTTAGACGAGACTCATGACGATCACAAGGGCTGAAGATCATGATGTTCACTTCACCTCTGTTTAGGAAATGAAAGTGTTCGGATACAAAAAAATTCTTTATGTTTGTTATTGTTATTTCTACGCTTTGGTTTTATATAGATTATACCAGATGATAAGAAAAGATAGATGTAAATACTAAACTTGAGAGGTGCTGGTGAGGATATTTTATCAGGTTAACCAGCTGCCAGCTTCTGTTCACTGAACAGGCATGAAAGTGGTGTTGATGGAAATCCGCATCAAAACGTGTTTCCCAAAATGTCAAGCTATTCCTTTAAATAAGAAGGATCCAGTCAGACGCCTCCACTAGCTTCTACCCTTTCACCACAGTGTAAAACTCATTCATCATTCACAACAAACTGCTCTGCTCTGCTGATCTGTGACTTCTGCTCTTGCTCTTGCTTTTAAAGGCTGATCTTGTTGAACATCCGCTGTGTTTTCTGTGAAAACACTCTAAAAGAGAGAGATGATAAAAGTTGTCTTTTGCAGCTTTTGAAGTTACAGGAGAAGCTGCAGAGACATTGTTGGACATAAACTGGTGTCCATGTTGTGCTACATACAGACCTGGTACAGCAGAGCCATTACATACCGTACGATGATGGAGGAGCATGTCAGTTTTCCTGGCCAGGACACATTAACTGGACTGCTGGTGGAATTTACAGTAAAGACTCGTGTGGGTCAGTTGAGAGTTGTGCACACTGCAAAAAATATCCTCACAGTCTCCTCTGAATATGCCAGCAAATAAAGGAATGCGTACTGAGAATCAGTGAAACAGTTTTTTCCTGTCTCAAGAAAATGTAAACACTCGGCCGTGGTGGGAGATGGACTTAAATACCTTATTTACTACTTATGTTGCAACTAAAAATGATTCTTATTATCGATTGATTTTCCAGTTACTTTCATAATGAATCAATTAAAAATGTCCATCATGATTTTCCAAAGCTGATGATGAAATCTTCAAATGTTGTTTGGTCCAAAACTCTTTTTCCCAGTGTGCACTGACAGAGAACAGACCACGATGCACATTAGACTCTGAAACCAGTCAATGAATTGAATTCAGTTTTGTCTTGAAAACCACATTACCTCAATAGTTGTACATTAATCTGCTGAACAACGAAATGATGAACCGACACAACATTTCTGCTGCAGTTTGAACAGCCTAATATGAGACTAAATAACTTGTCAAAATGATCATTTTTTGCAGTGCAGGCAGCTCCACTGGTGAGAGCGCTTGTCAAAGGTTGACAAATGGAGAGAGTGCTTTCTGCTGAGAGCAGTCCCTGCAGGTTTTCCATGCAGCCAGCCAGCCCATGGTCAGGAAAAAAAATAGATAAATAAATACCTGTATCTAAGTTATGAGGCTGTTTCCAGTTTTGATCATATTCAGGACATATACATGGAGCACAAAGAAATCTGGTTATTAATGTGACTTTACAACACAAACCAACCGTTTAATCAAACAGTCCTGTAACTGTTTAACTGCTGTTTGATCTTAAATTAATTTGACCCTGACAACTACAAATGAGAGCATTTTAACTTGTGGCAGGCTCAGCACAAAATGCTAACATCGTGTTGCGGATTTGGCTCATCCACCTCATTGGCAGAGATGGAAGACAAGAGCGACAGTCAATATTAAACACGTCCTCCACTTCAGTCTCTCTGAGTACAGAGAATATTTCCGTACGAGCAGGGCCTTGTTTGGCTATGAAGTCTGACTCACCACATGTAGACTGTGGGTAGAAGCCTGCCACTGGCTGCAAATTTCATGTGTCTTTATGTATCTTTCTCCTCCCCTTCCTGAACAAGACATCCATGACTGCTTTAAAGAAATACAAACACGTCAGAGCGTGTGTTTTCCTCTATAGAAGGAAGATAATGAGGTGCAGCCAGACCATTCTACAGCACTGTGCAATAGATAGGGCAATAGATTAGTACAAACAGTTGTGGTGATTATCGCTTGGTATGAATTCAGGATAAGATGCGTAAATACGACAATATCCTGGTTTCTTTCACAGGGCTCCAGCTAACCTAATCAGGTTTCTTAAAACTGGGAGAAGTAAAGGGAATAAGAAGGAGTACTATTAATATCAATTTTCCAGATCCAGAAGCACCCACCACACCTCAAATTACCTTCCTAAACCACTCTATTCATCTAAGCAACCGCAGATTTCTTTCTGTAGCAGATCATTCTTGCACAGGAAATATCAAACTCTCCCCATCCAATGTTTTCCAAATGGTATTTTTGGTAAGAGCATACTCTTTTGCATATTTCTATCTTGGCACAGTGTGTCTCCATCCTCAAGCTTGATTCATTGACTAAGATCATTTTGGTTTGGTTCTACTTTTTATTTATTTATTTAGTTTCTTTTCCTATTCAGACTCACAGCAGCAACCTACAAACATTGATAGTATTGTTGTCTAGAATGGGAATGAATCCCATTAATTAAGGTTCTATAAATAACTAGATTTCTGAGAATTCAAATGTGTCGACATGGGCAAACACAAAAACGTTGCATTGGGAATGCTCGTGTACAGTTAAATGCAGCACACTGTTGTCATGTAAAAGCCACTGACTGTCATCCAGCCTGGGTCACATTTAAGTTTGGAAGTTTAGTAACATTCTGATATACCTAAAAAACATACATCAGTTTCATTACGATGAAGAAAAATAGCTATCTAAAATACAGAATCCAAAGTTTCACTAACCTTCACCCAAATGGTCTGTTCCCATCAAACTAATGGAATTAACGGATGTAAATATTCATGCAACCATGTCAATCCACAGAAAAGCACATTTTTCATCCTCTTTAATTCAATAATTTTTGTACAGCCCCTTAAGAAAACAATACATGTTTCTCATTGACAGTGTCTTGTAATATTTATGCCTTAGTAACAGGTAAAATATCTGTGCCATATTTGCATCCCTTTCATTCCGTCTGAAGCTTTTTCTCTTATGTCTCATAATCTCTTTCAGTAAAGACAGCGCACTCTTACCGCCAGCCACTGCAGCTACTGTGCCCTCTGCACATGCCCTCATACTGTAGCTGCAGTCCTCAAGGAAAGCAAGGCTTCAGCAGTTTATTAGACCGAACCCCCGCAGAGGACAGATCTGTGGAAGAGTGGAAAATCAGGGCTTTTTGTACTACCTCCTGCTGCATCACCTGACTGTAGTTAAATGCTGCTTTTTGTTTTTGCAAATACTCGGATCACTTTGAGGCAGAATGTGTCATTTTTACAAAGAGTTCAGGTATTTGGAGACAGGAATTTAAAGTCACAACATTGTCCCAGCGCTGAAAATATTCAAATATTGGTGCTTAAAAATGGAATTGTTTAGTAATACTTTGCGACCCAGGTGGTGTTAATGTCTGTGAATTACTGCTTCATCATTCATCCTCACTCCTCAGTCCTCCTCCATCTCCTCATATTAAGGAGCATGAATATGCAGTTTCAGCAAAGCAGGCAAATCAATAAACTAATCATTAAGTCTGGCAGTCTTTTTAGGTAATTTCTGTGCCAGTCAGAAACGAGCCCCGAACACTGGAGCTATTTTCTGTGGCTGTAGCAAATAAACAGATGCTATTCTTGAACACGTAAGGCATGCATCATCACTAAGATCCGTCCATTATGTTTCAGTGCAGTGAAGTGTGCATGAGTGTTTGTTGGTCCGGGAACACTCTCAGCAAAGCTCCCCCCGCTGTGTAGCTGCTGACTCATTGTCACAGCCCCTGAATCTGCTGCCTGCCTGCATTATTTACACACTCACCTTCCTCTGCTGGTGCCTCCTCAGCACCTGGAGCCTGAAACCAGAGGGGGCAGCTCCAACCATCCTGGGGAGTCTGTTTCAGCCAACATGCCCAGTTACACCAGGACCCCTGTGGAGACGACCAGCTGATTAATCAGTTAGTCGCATGGCACAAAAAGAACCATCAACTATTCAGTGATTTGTTTTTTAGAGCATTTTTGTTTTCTGTGACTGATAGACAAAGCTTCAAAAAGAGAAAGTGTTGGAATAACACTGATTCACATGTGACTACAATGTTTTGTACTGTAGATTTATTTGTCCCGTTTCTCTTCTGCATTTATGGACATATATATTGAAACAATAGATTTTACTTTACAACCTATTCTAATAATATTTTACAGGCTATTCTTAAAGATTTGTACATTTTTAAAGCTGCCTGTGTGCTTTTTCTTATTTTTTAGGTTCCTGCTGCTTTATTCTTGGTTAGATATACTTTGTTTTTATTCATTGTTCTATACAATAGAGCGAGGAATTGATGAAAACTTAATTTTGCTGTAGTTAGACAATGATGATATTCTATTCTAAATGGACAAAAGGACAAGTCATCAGTTTGTGCATAATATATATATATATATATATATATATATATATATATATATATATATATATATATATATATATATATATATATATATATATATATATATATATATATATATATACCAAGCATGTGAGGTAAGGACAGTTTAAAAATTGCTAAACAAAGAAAAATAAATAAGGGTCAATATATAATTGAGGGACTTTTGAAGTCCATGGGAAATATCTTGTATACATTTTTATTAAAAGTAAAAAAAAATTTAATTTTTTTTGTTCATTATGATCATGTCTTTACAAATTCCATGAATATTTATTATGGAAACAGTTACTTATGAATAAAAAATGACTGGATATCACTAAAATGTCAACTAAATAACCATCCGAATTTAATAACAACCACCTTCTAATTAGCTAAACAATAATAAAATGAGCTTATTCAAAAATAGCTTTGATTGCATTCTTTTTATTAAGTTGAGATAATCATGACAGATATTTCTTTTTGGCAATATATCAAATTTTATATGGAAATTAACAAATTACATCTGTGTCCAAGAAATCACTTTCAATTAAGTTACTCATTACAAAAACACCTCTCAAGGAAGTGTGTTAATTCCAGATCACATGACCTGCTCCACATGATGTCATTTCCTCCTGAAGGAAAGACTGGCAAGACTCCAAGGCTTTCTGAGTTATTTAATATAAAGTAGTGGGTGAGTCAAGTGTGGATTTATCGTATGTCAACAGGTTTACTACAATATCTTTAGAAATGACTTTCAATTTCAATTTCACTCAATTGTATATATAATATTTAGAAGAATCTTTCTCTAAAAATGCCATGTGGTGTTTGGTTATAGGCAGCCATGTCGATTTTAGGTCTGAAAACAACAAAAATGTCAACTATGATACCTGTCAACTATGTTACAAAAAGTCCCGCAATTATATATTGACCCACAAATGCACAGAAATTAAAATGAGCATGGATTACCAACGATAGTCCACTGGTTACATATTAGTGATGGGAAACTTTATTGTTTTTCCCCATTTTATGCCACAAATTTTTGTTTAACACCACCACAGCCACACCTACTGAGCCTTTATAAATAGTAAACATTTAACAGATGTTTTATAAAATGTTATATTGCAACTTTATATAAGTGTTTATTAAAGGGGTAATCTGTGATTGTGAAGAGAGATTGTTGAGCTGTACGCTGTATATAAAAGATGGACGTAGTAACTGTGGTGTTACGTACTGGTTTGCGGATTCCTGGTTTGAAGCCTCGAGTTTAGAATGTGGCCTTCATCATCTTGGACCCTAGAAACTGGGAAAAATGAGCAAAGGGTCGATCAGGTTGAGAACTCGAGGACAGTTCACATGACAATATTTTAGCAAACTCTAATCACAAGGTAGCCATCCTTAAACATACCCTACTTTATACACTAGTCTACACTAAATGGGACCATCGTTTAAAAATGAACACTAACCATGTTCATGAGTCCATCTTTTCTATGCAGCATTACGCTAGTTACAATATTTATATACCAGTTGCCTGATTTAACATCCCGCTTGCTCCCACCAGAGTTACAATAGAGACTCACCACATAAATAAACCTGAATTCAAATCTATGAGAGACTTCTGTCACACACATGCCCTGTCACTCCTGTCAAAAAGATGATTATCTGCTTTATAACAGCTGAAAGCAGGAAACATGCAGTCAATTGAGTTGTAACACTGACTCCTGTCGTGTCTCAAACTGTGTGTATGTGTAATTAAAGTATAACTTGTTGGAGAAAAACACTTTTTAAATCTTATTGTGTGGCAAAGTCATCACAGGTCCCGATCTGGTTTTCACTCAGATCAGGACCTGGTCCTGTTCGCTCAAAATAATTGCCTGGGTCATTACCAAGATGGCTGCCGAGTGGCGAGACTTCCCTATGACGACTTTTCTCACACAACATGCACAAGACACACTGAAATAGAGCTGTCCATTTATTTGCAGGGGACAGCTAGCAGACCGAACTCCAGTGGGCAGCCATTAAGAGGTCATGCAGTAACCTCAACACAGTAAAATACACTACAGCAAAACTAACAGAAACTGTGTCTTTATAGGGAAAGATGTATGTGTTAATACTGTACAATAAATGACATGTATAAATCCCCTCATAGCTAAAGGCTTAACCCATACTGGATTTTAGAGGCCTACACTGACATCAGTATGTACACTACCGTTTAAAAGTTTAGGCTCACTCAGAAATATCCCTATTTTTTGAAAGAAAAACTTTTTTTTTCAATGAAGATAACATTAAATTCATCAGAAATACAGTGTAGATGTTGTTAATGTGGTAAATGACTATTCAAGCTGGAAATTTTTAATGAAATATCTCCATAGGGGTACAGAGGAACATTTCCAGCAACCATCACTCCTGTGTTCTAATGCTACATTGTGTTAGCTAATGGCTAATTGATGATTAGAAAACCCTTGTGAAATTATGTCAGCACATGAATAAAAGTGTGAGTTTTCATGGAAAACATTTTCTGAGTGACCCTGAACTTTTGAACAATAGTGTAGGTACTACAAAACCTCAGTACCAATTTATCAGCAGGTATTATTTTTGTGTCAAAATGTATTTTTAATGGATTAATCAATGAATAATAATAATTTCTAGACTTACCCTTGAGAAGCTGATCAGTATCCTTGCGGCTGTGGGTAGCGGTTGTGATTGACTCGCTGCAGGTCTGAAGATCTTCACTGAAACTCCACAAACAAAGAACTGAACAGCTTCCTGCAGCACATTCTATAGTCACAACAAACCACCACTTTATAGATGCATAAATGTTTCCCGACAGCCAACAATCAAACACAGACACAGCATTATTATATGAGAGTAGAGAAACTATTCAAGACATTTGCCACTTAGAGATTATTCTTTGTTTCATAGGAAGCTGAATTACATGATGTTCAGAGGATATTCAAGTCCCATTTCTTTTCTTTTTTTTAAACAGATTTGTGACAGTTTAGAGTGGAAAAACAATCTTTTGATGCTGTTTCTAAATGACCTTCAACTTAATTTGACCTCTCTGTGCTGACATTCTTTGTTAATCGTTGCAATATATACAACAATACTCATGTATTTGCAAAAAGCTAAAATAAGCTGTTATGTTGGTTTAATTTATATATACATTATAGTGTGTTCTAAACAGTTAAATGTTCATATAGCACTTAGAAATACTATTTATAGATGGTGGAGGTGAAAACATGACAGCTGCAGGTAAAGGCAGCATATTGTTTTCACAATTGCTAAAAAAAAAACAAGATCTGAAGGGTTAAATCAAATCGATAAGTTAAATCAACTTGGAACCAGATAAAAAAAACCTGACATTTCAAACCACGCACCTGTCATTACTCTCCCACACAAACTATAATAATAGAACATATAAAGAGATTGAGTTATTAACCGTAGAAATAGTGGAGACATTGTATGAGTATCGACCGTGCTCCTCTGTCAGAAGTCCAACAGGACAGAAAAGAAGCCTCTCTGCTGCAGACTATCTACTGCTGCATTGGCTGAGGAGAATGCAGAGCTGCAAACTGAAGGACAGCGATATGCACGCATGCTCTGCTCCCAGCAGTACTCCCACACTGAACAGATGAGCATATGGCAGAGGAAAATGGGATTTTAGCTCATTCCTGTGTGCATTCAGGCTGCAATCAGTCATTTAATGTTGAGTAAATACTTGCTTTTAGAGGGGGGAACTGATGAAAACTGTGATGTCAGTGTCTTTCTGTGTCACCTTGTGTTCTTGTGAAGTTTGACTGCAGCGCTTCCTCACTGACAGAAAGTGATCTGCCCCCTAGTGGAAGACATGAGAATAAGAAACAAGAGTGATTTACAGTGAGCTGCCTGACATTGCTCTGGTGTTCAGTACAGTGTGGAGGTGAGTACTTCAAAGAGTAATAATCATAAGTGCATGTGATTGAATCGAGGTGGTGAGAACACAACAGCAGACAAACACCAGCTCTGAGTTTTCAGTTTTATTTAAGGTTCATTTTTCCAGACCTGCAGAGGAAAGTTCACTTCCTTTAAGCGCCTCAAATTGTATTTTTTTTTCTCGCAAAATTATGTTAAAACCCATTGTATGACTCTGTGTTGGTTTCTCCTGGATGACTTTGTTCATTTTTGTGAATACTGTTAAATAGGGGGCAACAGGGGGGAGGGTGGGGGTAAGAGAGAGAGAGAAAGAGAGACAAGAGCGAACACGGATCAGAATTAAGACTTCAAAAAGAAAAAAGGCGGTGGTTGGAGAGATCCATCTGAATTCCTAAAGGCTGAGAGCTTCTTAAATCACTACTACAGTACTTGGTATTGTCTTGCAGCACCTACCTTTGTGACACACTCACATACAGTTGCTGAAGTCACATACAATATTGCATATTTTTCAGCAGTCACTGACGCTCCCCTTCCAATCACTCGAGCTCCTTTGTCTCATCTGTCCATTTTAAGGCCTCGTTTAAGCCCTCGTGGGTCCAACACAGGGACCTGTTAACCCTTTTACTACCCTCATTAGTATTTTTGACTTAACTCTCCCTCCATCCTCATCATTGTCCTATCTATGTGGTGGCTGTCCATGTTAGGGCTAGCTATTGTAGGTACCACACAGTGGCACTGTGAGTAAGAGTCTAACCCTAGTGCTCAGGATGTGTGCCACGATCTCCCAAAGCCCTGGCTCCCTGCGATTAGGCAGTGCTCTATCCTCTGATACAGAGGTTCAGCAAAATTTTCCCTCCAGCAGGATGGGGCCAGTGGGAACCCCCTACTAAAGAGATTGTGAGCCAAGTGGCCTCTGAAGCAGGCCATTTGTGTCCCTACCTAACAGGGAGCCCATGCATAGCCTGTGCCCTCAACTCCCGTTTCGTCTGCATTCACTCTCCATGAATCAAATCTCAGCTTCTTTTTTTTTTTTAATTTAATTTTGATACTCTTTAACCCACTCTCAAAAAAGCTAAGTGCCATCCCCTCTTCTCTCTGTCTCTCACTTCGCCTTATTCACAACGTAGCTGTAAGGGTTAACCGTTTCACAGTCTCCTGTTTGAGTGGGGAAGATGAGGGTCTTTGGGGCAAAGCTTCAAAGAGCAGATTCACAGCTTGCTTCATTCCTCGAAAACTAATCATGACTTCAACTTTCAAAAACACAAATGTTGTTCATGCTTAATCATTAGTTACTTTTAAAAAAGACCTCACTTCAGCTAATTTGTTTCTCTGCCAGTTTGTGGATTTAACTCGTGTCACCACTGGGCGCTTGATGCTATACTGATTCTTGTGCTCTCCGTTAACAGTAAGCTACACAATGAATCCCATGTTACGCCCAGAACTAGTTCTAAGGAGTGGTGATGGCAGCAGACAAAGGGTACTGATAATTTGTGTGCCACAAACAAAAACAAAAAACAAATAGGCCTTCAGAGTAGACAAAAAGGAAGGAGGAAGAGAAAAAGAAGAAAGCATGTTTGTTACTTTGTTAATTTTTCATACTCTGCAGATTGGTGTGTATTGCATTGGGGGAGGGGGAGCGGGTTACAGGATGATTGGGTATAAAGTGGTAGTGGGGGAATGGATGGGTGCCTGCTGTAGTCTGTGTTCAGTGGCGGTCCACAGCGGCACTCTGTAGCAGCTCTGTGGCGGGCTGTCCCGTGGGTCTGAAGGCGGTCTGGAAGCCTGGGGGAGGGGAGTGGAACTGGCTGGCGGGGTTGGCTGTGGGAGGGGGCAGGTAAGGAGCCCAGCCGCCGGCGGCTCTGTGATGGAGGGGGAGGTGGGCATCGAGGAGGCCGCTGTGGAGGGGCTGGGCAGTGGGCACCGCTGAGCTGGCAGGGCCGTCCATCTCTGTGAGCGCCTGCAGGGACTTGAGCCAGTGTGGTGGGTTGTCGTCCTGGAGACAGTCTAAACTGCTGCCTGCCGAGGCTGGGATGCCTGAGGGGGTGAGGGTGATGCAGGAGGGTCACAAGAGATGATAAAAATACACAACAAAACTACAGTGAAGCTAATGTTCAGTTTCATTTTTGTTGGGACTGTCAAGCAGGAACAGAAGTTGCTTTTTGTGAAAACAATTAGATTAGTGGTGTTCATCAAAGCTCTGCTGAAATACTTGATATGTATCATACAAGGAGCATCCTGGGGCAGCAGGCTGATTAAAGGAATGAAGGACTTTACTTCCAATTTAAACCAAAAAGGTGAAGAACTATAGTTATCTATAGAATTATGATACTCATTAGCTGCTTGAAGATTATTAGTTACTGTAGATTACAGCAAAATTGTGTGATATTGCACCAGGAAAAGTACCATAAATCACACCAACATTACCAAGGATCTGCCTCCCCAACATAATAACTTTACACTTGTGTCACATAAATGAGGCAACTGCCTGTTACCTTCAGTGTCAGTTAATCTGTTCATAATATTTAGTTTAAAATTATATTTATTTGTCCTGTCTAATCAACAGTCCTTGTGTAATGCCACTGTACACGGAATATTGTTGTGACTTTAACAGCATACTGTGCATAAAAGTAGTTTGAAGACATTATATTGGACTTTAAATGTAAATCTTTTGCTGTTTTCTGATGTTTTACAGACCAAGCAATTGAGTGAGACTAATAAATAATGAAAGATATATTTGCAGAGCTAACTCAATCTTAAATGGCAAAAAGCAGAAGGTGAAACCAGCACATATGTACAATTTATGCTGGATAAAAGACCTAAACCATTACAGTGAACTGATTGCCTACCTGTAATGATAGCAGGGTCCATCCAGCTGGCTGTGCCGTCCCAGCTCAGGCTGTGTGAGATTCCTGTTGGCCCTGCTGGCCCACCGATGTGGTTAACACTGTTGGAGGACGAGGAGGATGAAGAGGAAGAGGAGTTTGGGAGGCCCCCGAAGTTGATATTGATGTTGGGCAAGAGAGCTCTCAGGCCGTCCTGCCATTCTTTCACATTTAAGCCATCTATAGAGCTGCTGTTTTCTGCAGGAGAGGAAAGCAAAACAAACGTGTCAGCTCCTCAGGTGTTTTGATCACAGACTAGTGGTTAACTTCAGAACTGCATCTACCAGCATTTTGTATGCTCTCTAAAATCAATAAAAGCTAATCAAAACAAGTATCATAATGCTACGTGGCAGTGTGCATACGCTGTGATATTAAAGAACTTCATTATGTAGCACATCTAATTTCTGTTTTAACATGTGCTGCTTTCATGAGACGCAGAAAGGTGCCAAAGTGACCCAGGTGTCGGGTACCTGAGATGGGGATCCCTCCCAGCCCTGTGTTGTGCTGAGGGGGCAGATTCAGGTCCAGGAAATTACTGTGTGAGGCAGCACTGGCTGAGTGGTTCAAGTGTGTGAGGTTATTTCGTGTGGGGACGCCCATCCAGGGGTGTCTGGCGGCTGGCGGCTGCTGCTGACTGGCCTGGCTGTTGTGACTGCCAGGGGAAACTGAAGGAGCTGTAGATGGCTCTGTGGTGGAGCTGTGGGAGGCGTGGTAGGCCACTGGGGAAGTGGTGGGAGGCGCTAGGGTTAGGGTTGGAGGGTGGCAGGCTGGGACCATGGCTGCCTCCCTGGGTGAGGGGCCCTGGGGACAAGGGGCTCTGATCCTGCACTGACAACTCCTTCTCTATCAGGTCTGCCAAAGCCTTGCGGGTGACGTCGAATGGATCGAAGCCCAGGTCGTCATCCTGCTGTTTGCTGGATGAGCCAAACCCAAAGGCCGCCTGCCAGTCTGTGGAAGAAGACACTGGTATTGTGTCTATGAGGACAGAAGAAGAGGTAAGTTAGTGGTGCCTCAAGACTTAGACCACTCCATCCACTGAGATGATCAAGGCTACATCTGTAATCTCTGTAAAATCTATTCAGTACTTAAAATCCCAATAGTAAATAAAACAAAACATTAATCTCCTTTCAACTTTTGTTTTGTTTTTGCTTAGTAAAAAACCTTCCTAATAGTTCAGTCAGCAAGTGGTAACACATTTTAAGAATGTTGTTGCACTGCTTGCAACAGCAAAACAGCCAGAGTACTGAGAAAACAAATATTCAGAATAAAGCAGCTGCATTTCAACATATTGTTTGAAAGCTAGAGAAAAGAAACATTGTGTTGTGGCTTGGTGACATCGCAGTTAGTAAGATCCAATTCAGCAGGAATCTAACATATACAAAATGTTTAAATGAAAGGTCCATAATGTACCTGATGTGAAGAGGCTCTGTGGTTCGGGGGTCATGGGCCAGTCAGAACTGCCGCGAGGGGAGCTGGGGAAGGGGGACAGGCCAGCAGGGAGTGGGTTAGGATGCCTGAAGTTACTGTTGTCTGAAAAGAGTGACTGGGACTCAGCTGCCGCACCCTCAAAGGGTGAACGGGCTGTGAGGTCTGACATGCTGATGGGCACCACCAGGCTGGGCTTAGTTAAACCCGGGGGAGGTGAAGGGGAGTCACTCGTGGGTATCTGTAAAATGAAAACGAAACAAATGCATGAAATATTGTCCTTTCCAAACTTGACTCATCTTTCAAAAAAATATTTAACTAGTCAAACATGTTAGTTAGGGTTGTTTTACCTGTTGTAAAGTCTCTCCATTTACCAAACCGATTGACTCTGGGGGTTTGTCACTGGGACTACAGACAGAAAATGTATATAATGATTTACAGAGAACGCTGACTGCAAATTATAAACACAACTATTCCCTTTAAGAACATTCTGACCCTTCTCCTGAGAAGTGGTCTGTATTACCTGTTGCTGTCACAGTTGGAGGAGAAAGGAGACAAGGCAGTACGCTGGCCAGGACCCAGCTCTGTTTCTAGCCCATCTGAAGTAATTACTTCTTGGTCTAGATAATCTAGCAGCGGAGGGGACTTGCGATCTTCTGAAAGCCCATTGGCCAGTTTGTTATGCCCTGACAGTGTCGGCCACCCATCTTTACCATTGCTATTGTTGGTTCTGTTTGAAAGGAGGAAACATACCATGAAGCATTACACTGTGATTAAGTGGAACTGTGGAACTCTAAATAAATAATTTTAAAAAATGAAATCCAACCTCTGTGTGGAGTTGGATTTACTCTTTGACTTCTCTGCTCCACATGCTGGAGGTTGTAGAAAGCTAGGGTTAATTTTATAGAGGTCTTGGAGGAGTTTCTGCTCATATTCTTGATGTTTCCCCGCCTAAGAAAGTAACATAACATGAGTCAAAATGAAGTCTTCAACCAAAATTCATTCTCATTTTAGGAAGAGAAAATAAAGCACGTACCTGCATCTCCTCTTTAGTAAAGCTAGCTGCTTCATCCCCCAGCTCATGTAGATACATACAATCAGGTTTGGGACACTGCATACTTTTGAGGAAGTAACTGCAGTACTTCGTTGTGCCTAAAGAAGCCTGTAAGAGAAATTCAGAAATAAAAGCTCAGAGAAATGATAAAAGAAAATTAAAAAAAAAAAAAAAAATCAAAGTTAATTTTCAAGATGCTTGTTTGATCTCTGTGTAATTCTACAGCTAGATATTGTACATCGTTTAGCATAATGATGTCTGTCTCAACAGCAGAAAACAGGAAGAAAACAGAGGACAAATTTATCACATGGCTTCCACACAAATGAAACCTCTAATCACAGCCACATACAAAATCAGCACTTAAACACAAGTAACACTGAGCAATATTATTACGGTCAACATCTCACTTTGAGTGTTCTGCCATCAACCACCACATTGTTCACACACTGTATTGCTCTAAGAGCATCTTCAGAGCGGATGTAAGTGACATAAGCGCTGGCACTAGGCCCCTGAAAAAACAAAAAAGAAACTTCAGTAAACATACAACAGTTTTACTGTAGCTGTATATTACATTCATGGGCTCTCTATTGCACAATTATTTTTAATATTAATTGATTTAATGTTTTGTAATATGTAACTAATGACAACTGTATCTGTATAATATTAAGAAACAACATTTAAAAAATGATAACTGAGATAATGTATGTAACTAATGTAAACAAAAGCAAGCATGTCTTGGTATGTGAAACTTCAGGAAACATTTGCTAAAAGACAAATTGCTCATTAATTACAAAAATAAACATTTATTTAGTTGTATTAATGTTTAGACACTAACCCACATCTGTCTTACCTGTGAACCTGCATAAGATGTGCTATTGTTGATGACCACTTTATGGATTTTCCCAAACCTTCCAAAATACTCTGGTCGTTTTAGGACCTGTGGGTAAAGCACAAAAAGAAATCACAAAGTTTTGGGTATACTGTAAGCCCTTTTGAACACAATACTGTTAAAAGTCATTCCCTGTCATAGTGCATTAACAGCTAGTGCCTTTAGATCGTCATAGCCATTGACTTATTCACATCAAACTAAAATACCACAAGTTCTAACACTTCAGTGTCACAGGTAGCATAAGTCACTAAGCTTGTTAGCGGTGACGCTGTACTCACCTCTGGGTCGGCAAGTCGCTGCGAGAGCCCCACCACAAACACCAGGTTTCTCTGGACCACTCTGACACTGGCCAGGTGTTTGCGGTTTTCTGTCACCTTCTGCTTTTTCTCGTTCTGTTTCTGCTTCTTTTCATTCTTTATCCTTTGGATCTCCTCCTGTGACAGAGGCTTGTACACAGCAGGGTCCTCTGGGTACGGCTAGACAAAAACACAAAGAATTTAGATACAAATTGAGATATCCCCTACTTGTAAAAATACCCCACTAGTCTAAATGATGTGGCTTTGTAAAGGACAGTGTGTAACTGAGACCTTTAGCTGGCAATGTAGTAGATCAACAGGCATTAGTAGCAAAAAATTTCAGACTGTAAATGTGAAAGTCTAAATAAAAATGAAAAGATGTTTTGAATAAGCAGCTACTTTAGAAGAGAGATGAAAAGATAATTTCTCTTCCTTTGTTAGCATTTGGACACTCAGCATCATTCTCTCTGCTTTGCCAACCACAGTCAAATCACCCTTCTGTTCTGAGCAGTTTTTTGGAATCACATCCAGCTTAGCTTTCCCTCACCTTTCTGCAGGCGGGGCAGAGGCCATTCTCATCTGTGCGGATGCGATGCCAACAGAAGCGGCAGATCTGGTAGCCACACGTGCAGGGAAAGAAGTTGACGTCATCAATCTCCAGTGGCTCCATGCACAGAGGGCACTCCATTGGGTCGTCCTTCATTTCAGGGCTGTGGGACATCCTATGGCGCAGCAAGGGGGAGTACTGAAGCTGGTCACAGAGCACAGGGCTACAAAAACATAAAAGCTGAATGTAAGCACTCCATCCAGAGACGGCTGAAAATAATCAACTGAACCAATTCTTTCGACTAATAGAGCTCGCTGTCTCTACACATACACCAAGCAGGATGGCATAGCCGTTGGAATTAAATTTATAACTACCAAGACAACACTAGCACACACCGACCAAAATATATCCATATAAACATCTGTAATTCACAGAATTGCGTGTTTATCAGCAGAACAAATACCACTCAGTTGCTGGTTCATTAGGTCCACCTTGCACTCTAATACAATAAACCTTACTTCAATTGCAGGTATAATGTTCAGTTTATGATGACATTTTTATAGGTGCTGATACAAAGTTATGGTTCTTCTGGATACTGTAGTTTGTTGTACATTTCATTTGCATTGTGCTAATCATAGAGCTGTTTCTAATATTTTTCTGCTTTACTGACACCATCAAGAACCATCGCTGATATCATAAAATATCAAGTAAATATCAGAAACTGCTCCCTTGAAGCTGAAATAATTGATGGTCAGATCATCACTTTGCATATATCTTATTGATCAAATATTCATTTATGTCATTTTTACACTCTTTCGTGTGCCTATTTGGCAGTTTTCTTTAACCTCCAATAGTATTCTAAACATCTTTGAGCTTTAGATCATGGTTAGAAAACCGAAGACACTAAAGCAATCTGACTGCCTCACCTTGTTCTCTGGAAAACTGTGGATGGTGCCACCAAACACTATCACAGCATACATTTAACAAAAGATTAACATTTCAACCGTCAAAGAGGGAGGTCTGCTGTAGGTCTTTGTATTAAACTGCATTAGTTTCTGCTAGATGAGGCTAACAGAGGACAAATGACTGCATATCTTCAAAAACAAGCTAAAAACAGAACTATGACAGCTGAATGATAATGCGGATGTTGTGGTATCTCTCTTGGATTGACAATACTCGACACGTCATGGTGGACGTTTAAGGGAAATACAACAAAGTGCGTTTATTTACACATGAAACGCCTGTAGGTAGCAATTAAACACCAGTCTCGTCTGACAACACCGCGGCCAGAAGGCGAACTCGGTGACAAATTCAGCCTGATAAAAACCGACAGAGTGAATTAGAGGAAACGCCAACAGTTTATATGCTGGGCAGCATTTTGCTAATAAACTGACATGTACTGAGATATCACCGTTCGCAGCTTCACTCGCAGACATCATTGGTACAGTCGTGTACGAAGCCAGAATACCCCGTTAGCCTGGCTGGTAACTTTAGCTGCTCTGTCTGCTGGATCGTACCTTATGACAGATGTTATTTGACTAACGTTACGCTAAGCTAACGCTAGCCGCGAATTGGTAAAAGAAGCCGGTCTGGCTGATAGCAAGGATTACAGGGGTAACTGTACCTTCAACCCCGAGACAAAACATACAGAAATGAATAATAACTTAATATTTACGTTCGTGATTTAATAAAACGTATGACACAACGGTACGGTTACTCCTACATAGAAAGTGACAGCTTGCTTTCTGCTAAGCGCTATCAGTAGCTAGCATGCTACATTATCACCAGAATGTACGAGGTTTTGGAGCCGAGCTTACGACAAGGCCTACACAAGCTAACACTGAACTGGAACCAAGTTGGTGGCACTACAGACAACTGACAATGCTCTAACGACTTTAAGATTACCTGGACAGCGATTCAGAAAGCTTGGGGAGACTCTAAAGTCAGTCAATAAAATCGTAACAGATACAAGAGTCCTTTATACGCAGAGGTAGAATCTAACCTGGCTAGCCCAGCTAGCAACTTGGCTAACGTTAGCGTTACTTACCCTGTCCGTATTTAGCTTAGGATTCCACTCCAAGGGAGTCACACCAAATTGGGCGGGGACTGCGAGCCAATGTATCTGAAATGTCAAAATTTCTCCAAACGGTTACTTAAGATAACAGTAGTTGTGTTGTTCTATTGTAATTAAAAGGCTATAAAGATGTTTTGCCCCTTTCTTTTCTTGGTATTGTGGAGACAATTTACGTTCAAACCACCATCTTAGCTAGCATTATAGTAGGGAGGAGGGAATGGGGCAAGTATTCATTGCCACTGAGTCTGCGCAGATGGGCAAATCCTTTCTGGGAGATGTAGTTTTCACGTTTTATTCGCCATCATGCCTCTATTCCGCTTTTTTTTTTTTTTTTTTAGAAAAGTTTATAATTCTACCAAATTTCAGGAAATTTCAGAGATAAGTACTCTGTTTTACTCAATTATATTTATTATGAGATTTAACTGGCCTTTATTTTGTAGATTATAAACAAAATACCTATAATTTTAAATAGCAGTATAGAAAGCAGTAAAATTTGCTGGAGTTTAACCACTGACATTAAATGCTGATATATGACAGTGGAGAAATTAACACATACAAATAGTTACCCAATAATATATGAATAACAATGAAACATGAACACAAGCAACAACATTTTATTGACAGTACATCAGTACTTTTTGTACCATCCAAAAAAAAAATTCAAGAGTAAGATTTCCATTTGTAATTTTTTGCATTTTGGTATGGATACTTTATGTCTTCCAATGCAATCTTGTTTTTGTCTGATGAAGGTCTCCTACCGAAACGTGGCAATAATACATTTTTCATTGCAAGTTAGACAGTGCAGGAGTCAGTTTGTACCTTTTGCAAATATCAAGTCAAGTCAAATCACTGTTATTTACACAACAGTTTTATAAAAACAATAAACATAATAATAATAATAATAAACATAATAATAATAATAATAATAATAATAATAATAATAATAATAATAATAATAATAATAATAATAATAATAATAATAATAATAATAATAATATCAGTGTCACAAATTAGCCGAACAAGTTTAAATACAGAGGTTAAGATTCTACAGTGTTTTTTATGATGCAAAGTCAATTGGGTAATTTTAAAATTAAGATACCCCACAAAAATTATACAATAAATATCAAGGCTAAGATCCTGCAGTATTAATAATAATGAGGAATAACCGGACAAAATTAGAAGTAAAGTTATGAGCCAACAAAAACATATCTGACAGCCCAACAAATTCAAGGATTCCCTGGATTCCCTCTTAGAAGGCTTTCTTTTTCTTTTTCATTCCTTCCTGCTGTCTTTATTTTCTTTAGTTTTTTCTAATATGCCCTGTTCTTAACCATAATAATTCAAAACCCCAAATGGTCTTTGAATTTAAATCTTACAGAGTTTATTTATAGGAGTCGTGAGGTTCAGTAAAGGTTAGGACAAAGTTGCTTTATGTATTTTGGCAAAATTTCAGTCATAATAGAACAATCAGTATGAAACTAACTAGAATGTAACCATTTTGTAAAACATGCCATCTTCTGACATCCTTTTATATAGTCATAATATCACATACTGATTCTACATGTATTTAATCACAGATCTTAAGATTGACAATGATAAAAGTCTGAGAAATCTAACAAGAAACATTTTAATTTTAATCCATCCACACAAATTTTGGTTTGGGCCAGTCCTGCGCTTGAACATTGTTGGGATCCACGGAGTCTAAGGTAAGCACGGGGGCGATGGGGTGTGGGGATGCCAGGGACATCTTTGCAGCCAGAAGCCCCATTCGAACACAGCTGTCTGTGTCTTTTCCCTGGAGAATACCTGCTATTAAGGCACCTGCAAGACTGCAAACAGAGTGGGGATAGATGAGTGACTTTTGTTTGAATGTTTAGACTTGGTTTTGTGAGAGAAAGAACGACAAGGATAGGGAGAGAAACAGGTCACTGGAAATGAAAAACCGTAGCAGATGAAGTTTGGAAAAGGAAATTAAAATAAGAATAGGGAAAAGAAAGTAGGTCGAGTAAATTTTTAGCACCTATCTCCGGCTCCTGACACATTCATCGTCTCCTCTGGGGTCACAGTCAGTGCTGGGTAGTATAGAGCACAAAGCTGCCTCCTCTGCAAGCACAAATGCAGCAAAAATGCCTTCACTGTTGCTGTCCTAGTAAACACTATTATCAGTTTACAAGAATACAGCTCTTACCCTCCTCTGTTTTCTTGGCTGTAGGTTGACTGTTCCTGCATCAAGTTCTCCACATAGCAACACACCATGAGCACCAAGCGTGACCACTAGACAGTGAAGATGGTCCAGAAGGGGGCGTGAGAGAACCACAGTGACACCCAGCATCTCATCGAGAGTACTTGGCAGCACTGCCACAAGATAAAACCACATCCTTAGTTACCATCACAATACTTGCATTTCACAAGAACTCTAACTGTAACAACTGTGGTTGTGAATTTGTCATCGATAGCACAGACACAAAAGTTCACACATAAACTATTGCTTTCTAATGAAGGAGCGCATTTCACCTTCAGGTGTTGTGATACCCAGTGTTGCATTCATGGTGCACAATTCTGCCAGGTTTGGGGATGAATAGGACAAAGACTTCCAAGCATCTGAAAGGAAAGGCTTACAAGCCTTTTCTGAATCCGTTGGTTCATACCAAACTGTGACACATATGGATAGTATTGCATTAACATTGATGAAAGTTTTGGTTCACAGTTATTCTTCTTTATTTACTGACCATCTCTCCACGTTTACCATTTATATTGTGCTTTTTGGCAAGAGAACAAACATAGTCGATGGTGGAGACTGGGATGTTTCCATCGAGACACACAAGAGTGGCTGATGAAAGCTGCTCCTCAAAGAGTGACACCTGCACAAAGATAGAATATAGAAATAGTTGTTTGAAACTGGAGGTTCTTCACAAGTGCACAAAAACACAATGGAATGAAATACACGTTCTAGTCCAATACATAAAACATATAATATGGTCAAGTGTAAAGAGAAACAATAAAGTCAAAAATAAACAATGTGTGCAGCTACAAATGTTTCATTATTAATAAGTCAGTCAGTAGGTACTTGTCCCACTTTCTCAAAGCTTACAGTAATATGTACAAATAGCAAAGCTTTTCTAACCAGCAGTTCAAAGTCCAAAGGTATTCAGTTTACTATCTTTGGAAGACAAAGAAAATCTTCCAATATATATGCTTGGGAAAGTGCAAATTAAAAAGATTTGCATTTTAGCTTTGATTAATCATTTGCACTAGCAGTTGCCGATTATCTTATTGTCGATACTCTAATGACTAATAGTTTAAGCTCAAAAATGAACAACATAAAAATGGTGCAGTAATAGTTTATACATGAGCTTATACAAATTATCTTTAAAAGCTCTATAAAATATGGTGCGAACTTAGTTGATATGATGCTGAGGATTAGTTTGTTGGAGTTACAACTGTACTGTCGTGGTTTTCTAGACTGTGGTGCTGGTTGTGAGATGCAAAGGGACTTGGTGAAGAATAAGAATGAGAAAATGTGAAATACGTAGCAGAGCTGTACACCGCAGGACTAAAAAAATTATTCATCTGAATTTTAAACTAAATTCTAAACAAATGTGGATTTAATGCAACACAGCCAGGATTGGAGACGTATGTTACGCAAATGAGGAGTTGATAGAGTTAAAGTTAGTCTGCAGTAAAATTCGAAATATCACAACTATCACTTATAGGTAAAGAGACATGAAATTACATGGTATGCACTATGAATTGGCTGTTGTCTTTTATTAATGTCATTATCTGTCGATCCTTCATGTACGTGCACACAATTTAAATCTATAGTGGGAATATTGTATGCTGCCACTCACAATGTAAACGACTATATGCAGAGGTACTGTAACTTAGTGGGTACAGCTGATTACCATGAATATGCACTACAATTCAGATTTTATATGATGAAACGTTTAGCTTTCATAACTTTACATTGGGAATGTGGTTGTAAATATGGTCCTGGAACACAAATCCCAGACTAGTCTGGCTAAAGGTGAATAGTCTGTCAGTAGAACTCACATACTGCTCTGTGATTTGCTGATGAATGTCCATGTCCCCCAAACCAAGACTCAGTTCTCCACTCTCAGTGATGACAGCGCAGTAGGTTGCTGTGCTCTGTCCTTCTATCCTGGCCACACCACATGTGTTCTTACAAAAATATGAAAAAAGAAGTTTTTACATGTTTAGGATTTTAATGGAGCTCAGTAATAACCAACTGCTGATGTCAACATACCATATGTTTACAGTAGTTCAACACTGCATCACTGTTTGAATCCGTTCCAGTAGCTGAGATGAACAGCGGTTTGTGTCCTAATCTACTCAGAGAATCTTGAAGGAAAGCAGCAAAAAAATCTGTGAGAAACAATAGGATGTATATGACTAATGAAACATGTGCAAGCACGTAATCAGATAAAAAAACCAACCAGCGATGTTCCTTCCTACACCCCCAAAAGACTGACAGACGCTTCCTGGGTTAGTCTGACCAAACTGAAACAGACAGCAAGTTTTCTCAGAACTCAATCTGATTAACCTATTCTGCAGAATTTCACATGAATATATGTTGAACTTACAAGAAGCGTTTCAGTTTTTCCCTTGGCAATAAAATCAACATTTATTCCCCCTACGACAACCTGCAACAAAACATCATCATACTTGCTCTATTATATTAATATTTCATTTTGTCTGATTAAGCATTTAAAAAAATGTGTATACTCACAACATCTGATTCTGTGTTCGATGAGAGCTTTCCAGGAGGATGAGTTTCGTTTTTCAGTGTTCTCTCATTCACTTGTTTTGACAGTGCACAGGCTATCTGACTACCAATTTTGGCATTATTATGAATGAGAGCAATATCTTGAAACGTACCATGTTAAGGACAGTTTAATGTAGAATAATGAAGGTCAATCATCATTAACTGTGGGCCTTAGAAGCCATTGCCCTGTAACATCACTGTGCCTATCAGTCTTCTTTATGCATTTTCTTTTTTTTCAAGCTGTGACAGAATAATGTTTACTATGCAACTTCTCATTCATTCAGATTTTTATGAGGATACTGGCCTGAAGGGACTTTCCTTCAGTCAGTTCATTGACCTTTTGAAGAATGAATGGTGTCACATCTCTTCCAGTGACACCTTTAGCACTGAGGAAATGAAAAAGAGAACAGAAAATGATGATCACATGTCCAGACAGAAAATTTCCTTTGATATCATTGATTATCTAAAAAAAAAAAAGGCTATGTAACAGTAGATTACATTAGTCCATCCATTATCTATACACCATTTAATCCTCAGTAGGGTCATGGGAGGGCTGGAGTCTATCCCAGCTGACTTGGGGTGAAGGCGGGGGACACCCTGGACAGGTTCACATTCACACCTACGGACAATTTAGAATCCAGCAGATTACAGTAAAAAAAAAAAAAAAAAAAAAAAAAATCCAACAGAGACTTTGTGTACCTGGCCTCTGTGACTGCAGCCTGTATGGCCTCCTCTATCTGCTGACCTGCTGCTGCATGCTGCTCTGGGATGGGCACCGCTAACAGGACACCGCTTTGGAGACCCAGTGACAAAGTGCTTGCTGAATGGTATAAAAACAGAAATACAGACGAATAACAAACTAGAATTACCATTTTACAGTTGTATGTTTAATTGTTTATATATTTAAGTTGCAATTTACACCCATATCTGAACAGATTTGATCTTTAGGATCTTTTTGAACATGTTATCATTTAATCCTTTTATCGTGTTTGACATTTGTGTGAAAAGTTGTGGTAACTGACATATAAATTCTTATGTTATAGCCAAAAATGTGCTTGTGAGATCAGTATGAATTCATCCTCAGTTCATCCTTGAGTCCAAGTAATCAGTTTACCTTCAGGCATTCTTGATATATTCCATCCACATTAATGGGACAGACAACCCAAAGCAGTATGTTAGCAGTGCAGAGCTGTACAATGGTTGTACTGACTTGAGCATATTCTCTGCCTAACATACTATTTTCTAAGATATGAGCTCAGCAAAATTAAGTGGTGACTGGTGCTGAATCTTGACCTCTGTAAAAGTTGATGGAATCTATTAATGTTCACAGTATAAAATGCTGACATACCTATGAGTTTTGCAGCCTCCTCTGGGCTGCAGACATGGTACGCAGAAGTGAATCCACTTTGTGGAGAGAAGAAGGCTGGAAAATTCTTTGATGCTCCATAAGTGGCCACACAGACACCTTGTGTCTCCTAAATACAGAAAGACAGTGGAAGAAGTAATCAGTGTTATAGGCATTATGTGGTAGGTTTATGTGGCACATTTCTACCATAACATTGATAGGTAACATATATGTGATCACATCAATTCTGCCCCTGTAGAATTGGTAGATTTTATGATAAATTATGAAGATTTTCCTACAAGGAACTCCAGGGTGCGACCGATATCCAGAATAGACTTGACCCCAGCAGAGACCACAGCGATGGGAGTCCTGCCGAGCTCTGTCAGATCTGCACTGATGTCCAGACCTGGAGGAATAAAATTTAGTGAGTAGAAAATAATAGTAAGCTTTCACACAACTATTTCAGTCCTTAGATACAAAGTTAATGTGACTAACCTAGTCTTATTAACATCATAAGTGAACTTGGTTTCCAGTCAGTTTGTTGTCCTTACACTTAAGACCTTCCATAGAATAAACAATCTGACACCAACCGGCTGCTGGTCCCCTTATCGGTCTTCTTTTGTCATCAAATAAAACCCACATTAAATAACAGACCCACCTGATGACAGACTTGTTTAATTTAAGGAGAGTTCTTCATGACAGATGTGAAAAAAATCTTATCAGTCTTGGCATCGGTATGTATAAAAGGTTTTTTCTAACAGGATGCTAGTCAGCTCACTGTTCTCTCCGTCTCTGTGAACTCCTCCAATGCCTCCAGTGACAAACACAGGGATCCCAGCTCTGTGTGCTGCTATCATAGTCGCTGACACTGTTGTTCCTCCAGAGACACCCTAAGATATATAACACACATACAGGACTGCATGCACCAACCATCATGTCATCAAGACATTTTGAGATTTGTATTTCAGATCAAAGTGTCGGTGTCTTACTTTGCTTATGACATATGGCAGGTCCCGTCGTGACACCTTCAGGGAGCTCCTGCACTGGGCGAGGTAGTCAAGCTCCTCTGATGACAGTCCAACACGGACTTCACCCTCGATCACACCGACTGTGGCTGGAGTGGCTCCTTCAGCTCGCACAATGGCCTCCACCTCTTTTGCTGTTCTGGATGAAAATATAAATGGAGGTTATCTTCAATCACTCAAATGAATATGAACTTCTGGTGTCAGAGTTCTTTGACATTTGAAGGTCATTCGGGGTACCTCAGGTTGTGTGGATAGGGCATGCCATGTGTGATAATAGTGCTCTCAAGCGCAACCACGGGTTTGGTTTCTGCCAACGCCTGCGACACAGATGGATGAATTCTGAACAGATTATCTGAGAGAAGAAGTCAATATCATCATTATTATCATTGATCTGTTAAGTATTATGGTTATTTTATACATATTTTTTAATGTTACATATATATTAAGGGACTGCATTTACCATTTTTGCACAGTGTGCCCTGATAAGATGCAACTCCTCTTCTCAGGATGAGTGCAGAGGCTCTTCTCAATATCCTCATTCTGTTTAGACTTTTAGGGAAACCCTGACAAGATAAAAAATCTGCATGTCAGTAAAACAGTGTCAGCTGATCCTCCTCCTCAAACCAACCTGAATAAATCAATTGTTTTTCCACTGTTCAACTGAAATTGGGATCTAAAACAATCACAGCGGTTCCTTCTCCAATATTCCTCCCTCTAAGGCAATTGCTGGTTGTCATTGGCAAAACTACTACAACCATTCAAATGCTGATTAGTCAAAACATAAATGAGATGAATAAAAGTCAGCATTGAAATTTAACTTCAAAACATCAAAACTCCATAGACAATTGTCATCTCTGTAATTCACTTTTCAAGCATCCATTTAAACAACTGAGAACCACAACATTAAATTAAGAATAAACTAAGTTTATCACAACTTAAAGTCCAACAGTTCTTCAAAATGAACCACAACACTACTACTCACCCTAGAGGATGGTTTGTGTTACACTGATTCCTTTATTTGGCAGAAAAGATGTGGAAAATGTGTGCAATTTTAATTTTGTGTGCTCATCAAAATGAACACAACGTTTAACTTTACCTCAGCTTCTTGAAGTCAAAATCAGGCTCCCACGTTTTATCCCACTCTGCTGTGTGTTTTCTGCCACTGCAAGGCACAACTCCTATTCAGCCATTGTGAGGATTTTCTTTGCTCCAGTTGGTTGGGACATATTCCCACCATCCTCCCCCCGTTTTGGGGCCACTCTCAGAAACTGACACCCAAATTCCAGAGCAGGGTTTGCTTATTTTTCTCCTTCTTCATTGCATTTATACACCGGCAAGGCTAACAAGACTGCATCACACTGTTAGTAGCACATTTGTTGTAACTTTTAGCAGTGTCAAACATTGTAGTCACAATTGTATAACTCATCTGATGTCAGCATTGTGTGGTACAATGCCTCTTTTATTGTAAACTGTAATGAAAAACTAGTAAGAGAACTCGAGATGAATCACCCAAACAGATCGATACAAATACACTAAAAGTGAAAAATCTGAAAACCTGTCACACCAACGTTTTGAAGTATATCTTGAGTATATAAATATTAACATCTTTTAACAACAATCATGTGACACAAAAGGAGGGATACACATTTTCTTGCAGCCTTCATGCTTTGAGATATCAAAAGGTCCACAGCACATTAAATTCAGTCAGTTCATTATAAAAAACTGTCTCCAAAAACAGCTCAGTACTTACCTTTTTCACTGCAACAAAAATGCTACAAACTTTGCCCAGAAGGCTGAACTTTGACCCGTGCACTGTTTACACAGCCCAGAAGCATCAACGACAGATCTCAAAAGTTTAAACTTTTCTGGAATTGTCTCCTGGCAAAAGATCATTATATCAATGCATTATGCAAAATGCTTCGCAACTAAGGCAAGCACATTTCCACAATATAAATAACAAAACAATTAAAAAAGCATGTTTGCATAAAAAATGTCCAGGCATATTTTTTTCATGGTTAGAAAGTGAGTTTTCTGTAATGATGGACTTCACTTGACATTTTCCTCAAACAGCTGGCAACTGGATTTTCGTCATGAGCATCTCCAGATCAAACCAGATGCATGTCCTCAACAACAGGAAGGTTGAACTCAAATGAAAATCACTTTTGAAACTGGTCAGCCATGTAAAGTTTCCTCACGAGTCATGCACACAATATGTTGTGAGGTTTGTGCTTGTTTTTGCGCTTCCATAAATTCCATCAGAGTTCTCCTCAACCTCCAACTCTGAGCTTTCCATCAATTCATCTTCAAACCAACGTGGATGTTCCTGCTGGTATGCATGGAAGGCCTGTATAGCATCGCGCAGGGCTCTACCAGAGGGGCACTGATGATATTTGTCCTCTGAAAGTCCTTCAATTTGCTTCATTCTACCTGGCTCATGTTTTTCTGTGTCCAGGATTCTGAAAAAGACCTCCTCAAACTGCTTCATTAGTTTGTATCGTACTGTAACGTTGAAAGGGGAAGGGATGTCTTCTTCAGAACAAACATCATCAAAGTAAGCTACAATGTACTTCCTAAATGACGTAGATCGGACAAAATGGGGGACCAAGAGGCTGAGGGAAGGAGTGAGCATGTCCCCTACAAATGAGCAGGCATCCTGTCTCAGGAAAACCTGTTTGTCACCACACATTGCTCTCCATTTGGCTTGTACTCCACGTGAGCATAGGATCAATATCTTATCTGAAGAGTTTTCTATTTGCTCTTTGTGCCACTCCAACCACTGGATGCTTCCCAACACTCCCAGTCTGGTAGAATCCAGTAGATCCAGGACCACTTCAGTACCACATTTGGTTGCCAGGAAGGCACAAAGCTTGAGAATGATGTTTTTGTACAAAGCATGGTCCAGGGAGTAGATGATGAGAACACGTTTCCTCTGTTGCAGCTGAAAAACTTCTGGTTGGTCCTTGTCAGCAGATGAAGATGTGTTCGGAGGATCTGAGAGATGAAAAACATCAATAATTATCTATCTATTCAAGCTGTGTGTTCTGTCCATTACAGTGAATTTATAAGAAAGCAAACCTTTATGAAATGTTCTCCACAGTAAGCAGGCAAGACAACTACCAATGACAAGCAGCCCCAAAGTGGTCCCTAAAATCAAAGTCTGTAGTGGATAATCTGAAAAAACAACCACAAAAAAGAAAATGTCACCAAATACCTTCACAAATACACAAAGTGAATTCAAATATCACTATATGCTATTAAGTTTAGCATAAAAATACTGCAGCTCTTTAAGGGGTCACAAGGAATGAGATTGATGACCACAATTTATGTTTTGCGGTATGTGAGCATGAAAAAAAGTTGTACTTACATGTGCAGTAATCAATTGTTTCCTTGTGGCTCAAACACTCATTTTTGCATCGTATAAAAAATGGCTGAATCTTTGAAACAAGAAGAGTAAGATTAGTGCTTGACATTTTAAGAGGACTTGCTAAGTGTTAAAGTTGGCACATTAAAATGTAACTCACCGTTATAAACATTTCACATTGTGAGAGCTGCCACAAACCAAACTGAAATGTTACATTCAGTGATGTTCTGTTTTCCTAAAAGTAGATTGTCTTAAATTGTGCAATTTAAACACAAAGTCCAAACATCATTATTTCAGTCATCATTTACATAAAAGGGAAATTACCTTTGAGACATTCATTGAGTAAAAGAAACCGCTGTTCTGGATGGAAACTTGGTATCTCTCTGAATACTGAGTTGCCTTAAACCCCACGAAAATGGATAACATTTTAGGTTTCGTATTGACTAACACAGACATGTTTGGTTCCCACAGACTACCTGAAGTGATAAAAAAAGGTACAATATTATTGTTCTGGATCTCAATGAGTACTTCGTTAAAATTCAAGAGAAGCAAAGAATGTAAAATTTACCATTTTCCAGACACAACTGGACCTTTTGGATTCTTTTGTCACCACATCCTGGTTATGACAGTAAATATTTGAAGAAGTTTATAAAAATGTTCGTAAGTTTAAGTGGCATCTTGCTTCAACAGTAAATATAAGTTTAACGTGAAAATGACATCAACAATTACAGGCGTAACAATTGCTTAGTTGATTGACAGAAAATTAATCAGCGATCATTCTGATTTTAGAAAAGATGTGTTATTATGACAGCAGTGTCACCTCAATAAAACTGTGTTCAGGATTTTCAACTGTTTTTTGATATATTTTTTTGATCATTTGAGGTTAAAACACATTAATGAACAAAGTAAATCACTGTTAATTGCAGCCCTACTGAAAATTCTGGTGGTCTGTAAGTAAAACAGCCCTACAAACGTTTCATTTTCACTGTAGATGTGAAGGTAACTCACCTGGGATGGTAATTCGCTTTCTGATAGTGTACTCTCCAATCTCAGGTTGTGGCAAATTGAAAACTGACACCATATATGTGTATCCAGGCTCTACCACAACTTCATTCAAGGAAAATGTCCACTAAAAAAAAGAAAAACAAAGTCAAGTTTACACATTATGTTAATTGGTTAGCACAAAGGAAAAAGTTTAGTCAACAAATAATAGTTGTCTTACCCTACTGTAGTTTGGATTCAGCAAGTTTTTAATACTGTAAGAAAACTGCAAACACACACTTTGATTTGTATTTTCTTCCACAATGTTTAACTCTGATCCATTAAGAGTCCTGATGGATGCTAAGAAGAGAAAAGAGTGCAATATTTTCTATTTACATCTGAAGAAATATTGTTTTTTTTTTCCCATGTTTTACTTGACGCATATCCAAATATGAGCTACAACAAACAACATTGTAGGATTATAATACAACATCCCAGAAAAGCAGATTTTAGCATTGCTCACCATCAGCCTTTATTCTCCATGTCACATTCATGACAGGAACCAGCCCATGTCTGTCCATTCCAACTTCCTCATGTTCAGGATCCCAGTCTGGACCGATAGGAGCATGTTCTCTACGTGCGACCATGCGCTGCTCTGAGCAGTTATCTGACATTCAGGGAACCATTTCTATATTATTATATTTGAGATACATTTCATGGATACATACTATTGACCTGCAGTGGTGGAAAGTAAACAATATTAATCCAAGTCCTGTACTAAAGCATAGTTTTTACATTCTTACACTTGGTATTTCTATTTCATGCTACTTTCTTTACTTTAATACCTTTATTTAAATATGTTTAATCTGCTACATTCATCTGATAACTTCAACAGTTACTTGGCACATTCAGATTATTAATAGAAGAAAAACTTTATTTTCAATACTTGTTATAGGTTATGTATATAAAGCAATTAAAATTACCCACCTTGACCAGCTACAGCACTAAAGTGCACAATACTGCATCCAATAACTACAGTCCCGTAATATAATATATGATCAGATGAGACATTCTGCACAAGAAGTCATTTTACTTTTGGTTGTTTAGCTACATCCTGAAGTTAATATTTTACTGTTTTTACTCAAGAAAAACAAATACTCTGTCCATTGCTGCTTGTGTATATGTGAAGATGAATCACACAAACATCAGATTATATATTTACACACACACATCATTTTACCTTGCTTAGAACAACACCAAATCTCTACTGAGTTAGAATAAAAACTGTCAAATGCAAAGATGCAGACTATTTGCACAGAATACTGCCATGCTCAACACATTGATTTAATTCCTCTCTATCTGTAAAGTCTGTGAATTTTATTCAGGTTTGACAGATACTTACTAATTTTGCAGTGGTCAAGACCCTGGAAAGAAACAAAATACAACACATAGACCGTGACTACAGATTCCCAATCCATGAATGTTTGTGAAGCTGCTTGTTCCATATTCGTAATAAATAAATTCTTACCGGTTGTTTGCAGTCCAGGCTGCTGCCCAGAATCCTCAGAGAAGATGACACTGTCAGTAGAGCAGTGAAACAAAAACAGAAAAAACAAAAAAGGATCATCCTAGTGCAGGTCAGGTAGCTTCAGAATACACATGGAAAAGCTTCAAAAATTACAGAAGAAGAAAATAAAAACAAAATAATCAAATATATTATAAAAAGCAGGCCATTGGTTTGCCTGAACAAACACAGAGAAAGCTCTCTGTGATATGATTTCAGTCAGTGTGATTTGTTTCATTATCAATTGTTCACATCTGACCGTGGAGGAAGGAGGAAGTTATCATATGCGGTTTATAGTTTCATTGTCACACAGCACTTTGCATAGACTCAAAAACAGCTGTATGAATTGTTTATTTTCCATATGCATGCAACAAATACAATTTAAATTTACTGGATAGTGTGTGCACAGTATAGATAAAAGCCAACAGCAAAACAGCTACTCAAAGCATTAAACTGTCACTAGGGGGCAGCAGTGGCCAAACTTACCACATGGAAACATCCACTTTGTATAAATAGTAGTATAAATAGCAGTAGAAGCGGATTTACAGCCCAAGACAGTTACTCCCATTATAAGAAGAGTTAAGCAAAGCAAATTTAAAAAAAGAAAACAATTTATTTATAAGCTTTTGAATGCATTTTAGGATTTGTTAGAAAAAACAACAACAGATAATTAGTAGAAATTTAGGAGGATTAAGCTCTCCAGCAGTCAGCAAGGGTGATTTGACTACACATCAGCTTCTTAAACCTGTGTAGTTCAAACTGAAAACATCCTAAACCACGCTCTCACATTTAGCATGACCCCTGGCAATATTAGCTAAATGTAAAGATACCCAAACACCTGAGTTCAGAGGATCAGCACACAATGCCAACACACCGCCCAGGATTTTGACCAGTAAACCTCCAGCTATTCACTGCTTGGTTACCAGGGATTATACTATAGGATAGGACCGTAGCCGTGGCTACGTGTTAACTCCTGTCGCATTGTCTCAGAGTTACCGTGTCTCCTACTGAACACGAAGTTCAACTGCATCAGTTTGCATAACACGAAGGCAGACGGACAGACAGAGAGACAGACGGACAGATTGTCATGTGTGACTGAAATCTGACCAGAATAGATTGTAGTGGTTGCATTTGATCCCTCCTGTGTGTGAGAGTGGTGTCATGGCAATTATGATTCAGAATCTAAAGTGGCATCCTGATCCAAACATAAAAATATACTTTTATTCAGTACAGCTGCCCTCAGCTGTGATGTGACATGTTGTGCTCAGGATTTTGACAAGAGGATCTTTGCTAACACTTTATTTAATCCCTGTGTGCCCTTTACTATATATATACATATAAGTATGACTAATAAATTGTTTCTAAAACTGCATAATGCAGGTGTAATCAGATATAATTTGTTTTCTGTGTGTAACACTGCTCCTTTAAATACGCCCCCATCCTTTATGTCCCGCTGTAAACACTCAGTCGTGTGTGTAGTCACATGTTGCACCATATATCAAACATTTGTTTATACTCCAGTTACAGATACTCTATAAGACAAGTTACATTCACCGAGAAACACATTAACCAAACACTTCTCAAATATCTACTCATGACAATGTGACACAGTGTGGTATGAAGCATCTCTCAAGTGCATGAGTAGCTTCTAGAAATGCAAGTTATAGTACGTTTCAGCTGATTTTTAATACTGGGCAGCATTAAAGTTGTAGACTTTTTATTTTACCCTGTCAGTCACTTGAATGTAAAGATCTGTACACCACTTTGGTCCAGACAGAATATCTCAGGTATTGGAGGGGTTGCAATGAAACTTTGTAGACAAATTTACGGTCAGCTCAATGAATCATACTGACGTTGGGAATTCTCTGAATTTAAATCCATTGTAAAAGCATGTTTGCATAGTGATTTAGGTCAAAGCACCACTGTGCACAACAACTCCCAGTTGTATAGTTGAAAAGACCCCATCTAATTAGACGCAACCAACTTCAGCCTATCAACTGTTAAATCTGACACTGAAAGGCACCTTTAAAGCAAATGGTCTTTCATGTTATCTTCTGCCAGTACACAATGAACACACACCACGGCATAAATTTTAAAAGCAAATGCTGTCTGTGCTCCTGGCATCTGTAGAGAGGATAGCTCAGCTGTCAGTTAGGTGAGGGGCGTGTGAGGTGTGCCCTTGTGCAGTGCAATCGCATGAAATAAATGGGCCACGGGTTGAGGACAAATCAAAAAGGGGGATTGTACCTTATGATGTAACAATTGTCAGGTGGACAGAGGGTCTATTTTAGCGAGCCATTCACATGATACTTTGAATGCATAAATCTTTCACTAATAACCATAAAGCGCTTTTCCTTTTTCTGACTCACGAACTCACTGCTGCCTTGTCTGGTCTCCTCTCACCTTCAAGGTAAGTTTTAAACAATAACTAACCTTCTATTTATTAGAACATAAACGTCAATCAGATTTATTATAGACATTAAATGGGACTCAATAACCTGACATTGACGAGATTAGGAGACTGGTGGATCAACTTTTCTGCTACGGTGATAACAGCCCAGATATCCAAGTACCTGTTTCTTCAGCCAAGTCGAGTCTGGGTCAAGTTAAGTCCGACTTTAATGAAGAGAGTAGTAAAGACTACATATCTGCATGCTCCTGACACAGATACTGCAGCTGGTATTTATGCGAGGGAATCCTACCTATGTCACCACTTTTGTCAAGGTCTTAAAGCAACTTTCTGAACATGCCAGTCTGGCTTTGACTTCCACGACACCTCAAGCTTCTTAAATGATCTCTTCATCCTCTAAGTGAGGAAATGTAACCTGAAGCTTAAACGGCATAATAAAGTATTGGCACTGGTAACGGCACGTTTGACCCATCGTTGTGGTCAAAAAGCCAATGTGATAAGTGATGATGGTTAGCTCGTATGAACCGGCAACCTTCTAAGTACAAGGGCAAGACTGCAGGCTTCCTAAAGCCGTCCGCTGCTTTGATTATTTACTTTGACTTTCATCCTCTGTCGGACCAGCTTAACTTAAATTGCATAATTATTGTGTTGTGTCAGAGCTGTAAATGTGTAACACCTTGGTTGAACTCATCAAATACATGACATAATGTAGTTTTGAAAATAATGATACCAAGAAATGATAGAAACACAAACAGGGCGATGTGAAGTGAACATGGTGTAGCTAAGTTAATGTTTACTGTAGCCAGCTACCCTGGAATTTTATGTGCTGATGACAGATCAATTTAATACACAACATCAACAGCATGAAACCTAAAGGATCTGCATAGAGAGCTGTGTTGCTTAAACTGTTCTCATGGTCTCCACAGGTCTGATGTTGCTCCTCTCATGGCTGCCAAACTTTTATGCAGCTTGGCGTTCTCTGGCATTATCAAGGCCACAGCAGCTGATGGGACACTGCAAAGCATGGGGGCAATGTGTCCAAAAATAGCTGTGCAACAGGCTCCAAGTCAGGCCTTTTAAACAACAGAAGAATTATCTGGTCCTGAAAGAAAACTCAAATGCCTCTGAATGTCTCTGAGGACAACTGGACTCAATGAATTTATTAAACAGTTATTTCTATTGGATGCATCAATCACATTAACTGCAGAAAATAGCAGGGCTGCATCTAATGGTTATTATCATTATCGACTACTCTGCAAATTAATTTCTTGATTAATTGATTAAGACCATCAGTCTAAACCACAAAAGCACATTCAGTTTACACTCTTGTATGACAAAGGGAAGTCACAAACCATCACACTGAAACAGTTTTAAACAGTACATTTGGCAGGTTAGACTTTTTGCTTGAATAATAATTTAGATGTGTTCCTCTATGTGATGTGTATCATGTAGTCATATATATGTTATGAACTTAAAATGGTTTATTTATGTTTCAAAGGTACTACAGACTGCAGCCATGTCTGAGGGGTGAGTATTAGCCTTAAACCACAATTCTGTAGAGACTTTAAATATTAAAAAGGAGGACACCATCCAATCCAGACAGGAGAAAAAATGTAACTTAATCTGTGTACTTTTTTATGTGTATTACCACTAAAAAGTTTTGGAAGCCTTTTTTCACCATTTCCCATGAATAATTATTAAAAAACATTGGGGTTTTTTTTGTGTCTGCTTTTCATGTCACGTGATGATGAAGACCGGTGAGTCAAAATGTCTTTAACACGATTATTAACTGAGTGGGGGTCGGGGTAGGAATGTGGTTAAGGGTTGGGGTTGTTTGTACTGTAATTGCATTTTTAGTTTTGTGAAGCACCTTCATTCTGCATGTATGTGTTGCATTTTGTTTGTGTGAAAAATGCTATATAAATATAGTCTGATTGATTGATTGATTGATAATCTATCATCATTACTGAGGCATCATTTTTAGACATTTTATGTGACCTACACTGATACCTACATTTTATGTATGAATGTACTTTGCTCTTTGTCACAGAGAAAGCAGAAATATTCAGCCACACGCCGACTGCAGTTGAAGGTAGGTCCATATGTTAACAGTATTTAACAAAGTGTGACTGAGCATGGTTTAGGCATTTATCAGAGCTTCATTAAGGCCCGACTGTCTTTCAGTCTAAACTGCTGAAGAAGGCAGCTTCTATGCTCGTGGCTGAAAGCGAGCAAAAAAAGCAAGAGAAGGCAAGAGTTGTAAATGAGAGCTTCCCACCACTGATGCTATCAGGTCTGTCAGTCCAGGAGCTCCAGGTACTGCCACAGCAAGTCATACCCATTCGATAATTATTATTTTACACCACTTTGACTGCTTTCTTTCTCCCTCTTACAGGACCTTTGCAAAGAACTACATCGAAAGATTGATGTTGTAGATGAAGCGCGTTATGACATGGAGATTAAAGTAGCCAAAAATGATATGGAGGTACAGAAAATAAAAATAAAATCATTGATTAATGACACTTATCACATTTACTGACCTAGTTGTTGTAGTTTTTCTTCAACTGTGATGTTTGTTGCCCAGATCCAGACTCTGAATCAGAAGATCATTGACCTGAAGGGTGTTAAGAGGCCCAGCCTGAAGAGGGTGAAGAAAACAACAGACGACATGCTGGGTGCATGTACTGACAGCTCCAAACTTATGAAGGCTGACTTCAAAGTCAACCTTAAGACAGTGAAGAAAGACGATGAAAAGGTAAAATTGCAAAATCTGCACATACAAAAAAAACCCTTAATAACAACTGTTCCAAATCAAAGCATATCTTCTTGTCCTGCAGAGGGAAGAGGTTACAGACTGGCGTAAGAACGTGGAGGCCATGTCTGGCATGGAGGGTAGAAAGAAGCTGTTTAATGCCGGACAGTAAGAAGGTGCTCATGGTAAAAAGGTTATGTTAGCAACATGTCATCTTCTCAAAATAAACTTTTAGTTTGCAAGGTTCAAGTCCAAGTTATTTTTTTTAAATCAAATCCTATAGACCATCATATCTTCGGATTTTGGCCAAAACTGAGAAAGGTTTCCATTTCAGCATGAATTAAAACTGGTTTTAAAATACTTTTCATCATGAGTCAACATGTTAAAGAAATACAACTGTATGCCATGACTGCAATAACATAAATTGTATAGCATACTGTCCTCTTTGCATATTACTACTGACCTACAGAAAAGTCGGATCGGTGTTATGATTTCAAAGTGCAGTTCTTGTATTACACAGATGATGGCGCTGTCTCACTATATGTAATACATGTGATGCTGATTAAAAAACTGAGATCATATACCTGAATTGTCTCTCTCTTTATTATATAGATTTGATATTTAACTTTGATCTAGCTTTTCCCACTAATCATGATGTATTAGATTCACAGACAGAATATATGATCAGACTCAGAGTTGAACATATGGTTGAGTACACTGCTGTGGTAAACCTGCTGTTGGGGAAAACAAGTGCAGTGATATACAGTACACTGGCTGTCAGGACAGAGGGGGCTATTTTAGTTGGCCACTCACAGAGGGCAATAGGAGCCATTAAATTTGCCTTGACTTTTCTTCTTCTCATTTAAAGACAGCGACTGATCACATCAGCTGGGTTATCTGCAGAGATAAAAAAAAAAGGTATGTTTGTATGAGTAATGATAGTGCAGTTTACAAATATTTTTAAGGACAGTTTTCACCTGCTGCATCTATGTAAAATAGTAGTAACACTAATTAGTTGCAGGTGCTTTACTAGATTATGGCAGAAGTAAAAGACTAATAGCCAGTAAAAAAAAATTTTTTTTTTTAAATTTAAAAAGCAAATTTACTCATCTACTTATCTAGCATAAAAGTTGATTTTTTTTACAAGAATGTATAATTGATATAACCAAAACAAAATAACTACATCTAATACTGTATCATATTTTTATCGTAAAGGCATTTGAGTTTTATGCAGGTTTACAATGACTCTGAAAATTTAGATCGTAGTGTAAAATTTTCACTTATTTTAAAAAATGTTGTAGGAAATAGTGTATGCTTACAAAGATAAACAAAAGTTTTGTTACTTTTATCTGATTTAACAAGAACAAATTCTGATTTCCTTTCTGATGTGGAAAATGGATCGACTCCAATTGGGATTTAAAAAGGAATATCATTTAAACTATCTGCAGCACTCAGGCATGCAGTGTTGCTAATTTAGAGGCTTAATGTTGGTATGTTACCATACCAAGGTCTGCATGAATTTAACTTGGCTCATTCAACAAGATGTGATTAAACAGTATGAGCAGTAGCAGAAAAACATACATGTTTGTGCATCATAATATAATTAAATATACTTGATAAAAGTTGAGTGTTTATAACAGTAATGATACCATGCTTAGCATATGCACATTGCCATCAATGTTACAGGTACTACTTGTTTCTAAATAATGCATTTTTATCTATTTAATTAAAAAAATATTGCTTTGTTTTTACAGACAACAGCCAATCATGTCTGAGGCGTAAGTGATGATTGTTTTTAATATATGGAAATTGTGTTTTTCTAAAATCAGTATAATTCTTCACATCTTTAACATTTTCACACTTATTTCTTTTCCCTTTCCATAACATAATGTTCACAACAGACCGGTAAGTTGTTCACAGAATTTTTGTTTCTTTGTTGCTTATCTCAAAAGAAAATGTAAAACGTCATTTGTCTTCTTGTGCTGTAACCAATTTCTTTTGTCTGCTGCTCATTTGCAGAGAAAATCAAAGATCTCTGCATCTCGCAGACTGGCTCTCAAGGTACTGTATTCTTTGTTTTTACCAGCACCGACAGTAATTAATCCCAAATCACATTTTGTAACACCATCCTCAAGGCTGCAATATCAGTGGTCTGTGACAGAAATTGCATTAATTTCATTTTCATGTAATTTAGACAAAGCTGCTGAAAACGGCAGCTGTGATGTTGGATAAAGAGAAACAGGAAAAGAAGCGGGAGAGAGAAGCTACTCTGAGTGAGAGACTCCCTCCACTTCAGCTGTCTGGTTTGTCCATGCAGGACCTTCAGGTATGTGCAGGTCACTGCGTAAGATGTACATCAGTAAAATAACATGGTTGAAATGCTTCACACATAAGCATCCCTCTGATGTACGTAGCTGCCGTGCATTCAGTGTGTCCGTGTGTATTAGGTGCATTAGAGGATAGCAGTCTCATTGTCTATATTTTATATTTTGGCCATTTACTGATAGTATTTAGAGCAAATTTTAAATCATTGAAAGACTAATCATAGAAAATCATTTAATGGCATTCAAATGGATATCAAGTAATCACTAACAATTTGGACACTTGTAATAAAAGACACCACACTGTGCCTCCTGGTGTGATGTTTCATAAATAAGTAAGTGTTGCACCAGCATGCAGAAAAATATAGACATTGATTTTGAGATGCACAACTGTACAATAAGACTGAGGATTGCATAGTGCTTATAACTTAGTTCAATAAAGTTGATGCTATTATCTTTCTGCAGGCTCTGTGTAAAGACTTGCACCATAAGATTGACGTGGTAGACGAAGAGCGCTACGACATTGAAGTCAAGGTGAACAAGAACAACACAGAGGTGTGTATTCATTCATAACACTTGCTTCACGTGTGAATTTAACTCTGTCTTTACTTTATGGATGTGTGCAAAAAGCAGCAACAACAGCACACATTTTTTTCCTGTATTTTTTTTTATTTACCTGTAACGTTTAATTTCAATAGCTGTTTTAAGTTTGGTTTATAATATTTTTCAATGATATTTATTTGATTAAATGGGATATTGTTAAGCTGGTGGTATATAACTGCATACTTTGTACTTACATTGTTATTTGTTTCCTGCAGATTGAAAGTCTGTCTCAGAAGATCTTTGAGCTGAAGGGTAAGATGAAGCGACCTGCTCTCAAGAGGGTGAAGATCTCAGCTGACGCCATGCTTGGAGCTCTGCTGGGTGCTAAGGTGAAAGAGTCTGTGGACTTCAAGGCCAACCTGAAGACTGTGAAGAAAGAGGAGGAGAAGGTAAGAGCAGCAACTTTAACAGCGGATAGTTTATTTCTATTAAGCTAGCTTTTACAGTTTTCAAGATCATGTCAGGCTGGCTTGACTCTTTGGTCTTTTAGTCCAGATTCGATTTGGATTAAGGCAAGATGCTGTAGCATTTATCATGTTATTAGGGGGTGATTTTGTGACAACGCAGTATCACTAAGAGTTATTTTCTTCCTCTGAACAGAAAGAGGAAGTGACTGACTGGCGTAAGAACGTGGAGGCAATGTCTGGTATGGAGGGCAGGAAGAAACTGTTTGATGCCGGACAGTAGATGAATATTTATGGATATTTTAAGTACGAATGCTGTTTTGCAGGGTTTTAGAGTAGAGAGGAAAACAGCGTTAACGCCACTGCGCACAATTAGCAAGCACACTGCGCAACATACAGAGAAAAGTTCAGATTTAAAGGAATGTGATTGTATATTTTGCATAGAGATAAGTTGCACTGCGTGGTGGTTTTATGGTGTCAGGACTTGTAAAACTGTCTATACGTTTACCACAGAAAGAACAAAAGAAAAATTGCTGTGTTTCTTGATCTTGAAATGTGTGGAAAAGACAGTGATAATAAAAACTTCTAATCAACACGCAAAACTGATGCAGCATTTTTCCTTTTACATATATAAGTCACTACTGACTGAGATCACAAAATTGAACTTGTTAGTAATAATAGTTTACATTGGACACAAATAAAAGCAGATGTAACATTCACATTAAGTAAAAAATGACAAAACTACGGTTGAGGGCTCATTTGATTGGGAGAATTAATTCGGAAAAAAAAATTTGATTACTGATTAATTGTCTAAACATGGCTCAAGCAAAACGACAAAAAATATGTTTCCAGTTTTGGTGTGATGGTTGTCTTTAGATTTGCAAAAGTCAAAACAAGCAGAACTAGAACAACTTTCTGTACTAATTTATGACAGTGTATTTAAAGTAGTAAATCATACACAAGGGTGATGAACTGGTTAAACACACACAGATCAAATAACTAGCCATTTGGAGCACTATTCACTAGTTGAAGAGCATTTCCTGTGGTACAGTGGATAGTTTTGTCAACTCTAAGAAAATAACCATTATCAGGGGAAATCCTGGCTTAAGCTCTCCAATGAATGGAGAATGGGTGTTTGCAGTTGGGCAGCTACATAATGGGGGAAGGATGTAGTGGATGTAGTTTTGGTTACTAGGACTAATGGTCTATGTTCAGTGCATGAGCGTGAAAGAACACAAACTCCAATCTCCTGCTCAAAACTCTCACATCCAACCACATAAATTTTATACCCTTAGCTTCTATCTTGCCACATACAGGTTTTCATTGCAGAATTATCATGGCAACAACATTTTATGGTAATGTTATTGTGACACCTATATAAATTTAGAGAGACAATAATGTTATCAGTCAGATTGATCTTTAATGTTGTTTAATTTGTGTTTTGTCCCCTTTATGGCAAATGAATTACACTCAAAATAGTGCACATAGGTGGAGGTAGTCTGTAACACTAACTGTCCTCTATGTTGTCCCTATGTTGGAGTGTCAACCAGATAGTTACTGCTGCTATAGATGCAATATTTATAGCTTCTATGCTCGTCTACCAGGCAGTGAGGGTCAAATGTGAAGATCCTATTGGTGGCATTCATGTGAAAACCAGAATTCTTGGAGCTTCACGTGCATGACACACAAAAATCTAGATATCTGTCTGCATCTTGTTCACCAGTCTTAATCACTGATCATAATTTTTCTGAGAGTTACGCAACTTTAATGTGACACTAAATCACTGTGGTACAACTTGAAAGCAAAGAGTTTTCTAAAAATAGTATGTGACCCGATGGTCGTACTTCACTATTTTTGTTTAATTGTTTGCTGCCTACCAATCCTTATGTGGGGGCATGAGTCGCAGGCTTTTGAGTCAACATTTGACTGCCTGCTAAAACATTGACGCAAATTGAAGTCCGGCTGGCTCAGTTTACAAACCATCATGACCTGACTAACACCTGTCCTTGTTCCTCTACTCGCCTAAATAAAACTGGACTAACCCTTGGCTTTGTTCTTGCCTCCGAGGTGGTCCTGTAATGTGTAATCAGTGTTTCATCATATGCATGTAGAAAAATAGTGATGTATACAAAGTACAGCAGACAGAGGACATACAATGAAATCAAGTGGTGAATTTTTCATTTTTAGGACTTGTGGCCCCCTAGAAACACAGATATAGGTATAGGCATTAAACACCTCAGTGACACTATTAGATGTCTATAGATGGACATCATGAGATGTCTTGCACTTGGGCTGTTTTGATTGTTTGTTCTATAAATACAGTGACAGAAGTAATAGTGACACTCAACGTTGATTTCTTCCTTCTGCTTGACTCCTTAACAACTTGATCCAAACTTTAACAAGCTGGCTCTGGTCATATGTGAATGGGTGGCACTGACCCAGCATGAGTTCAGTGCCCTCTCTAAATGCTCCCGGTCACTTCCACTAACAGGTGTTGCAGAAACCTTGTGAGATCCCATAAGAGCCCATAAGTGAAGTTTTATTACCTCCTTTCCAGTTCGAATATTGCGGTGATGCTATGCGCAACAGCAAATGTCACTGATGGTGGAAGCAACAGACAGGACTCTATTTTAGTAAGCTGTTCAGATTTAGCACAGACACTATAAATCTGATTGATTTTTCTCCAGCGTCTTTCAGAAAGTCGATGGTGCCTCCCTCACACACTCACACTTTTCTTCAGTTTTGAGGCGCGTTTCAAGGAGTTGTCTGGCTTCAGCTAGGTACAGATTTCTGCTAATTCTAAATATTTGCTATGCTGGTTATGTTGATGCTGAACTCTGTGGAGGGGTGAATGTTCTTTAAAGTAAGTACTAACAGTTGATACTACTATCTCTACTAATTCAGTAAAAGTAGTGTCTTGCCCCTCTTGTGATGCTTATTGTGATAATGTTACTGTTTAAGATTAACAGCAAGTTGAACATTGCCATTTTACATTCCTGTGGATTATCTGGTCATTCACCTTTTTTGTCACCTATGCTGAAACTCTCATCAGTTATTTTAACACATGCACCACCTCAACTCTTTGAGACTTTCCATACAACAGAAGACAAGAGCTTGAGTAATTCTGCTTATATGATTACAGGATTTATTATGCATGGCATGTGTATTTTTTCATTTAGTTGTAATATAAATTTCAATTTGTAACATTTTATCATGCTTAATGGCTGTACTTAAATTCCCAATGAATGAGAATAAAAATAAAGTTTTATCTACATTATTATTTGATTACATGTAATGTACAAAGCATGACCAAGATAAAGCATGCAAAATATTATGAAATGTAATAAAAGCAACATGTGAACTGTTACAGAACTAACTAACTAATTAAACCCTAAACTACACCAAGGAGACTTTGAGCCCAGCAGATAATAAATAACTTTATACACAGAGCTTTAATGGGCCAGTGAATGTCTGGAGTGGATAAAATGATCAGAGAGATGATCAGTCTTGAGAATGCAGCTCAACTAAACACGTTAAGGAGAGAGTTTGCTATATTTTGTGCATAATGATTCGAATTTTCCAGGATCACTTTTTCTGTTATTTTTTCAATTCTAGTGTAGAAGTTCACAACAATAATGGGTGATGCGTAAGTATTATCACTTTTGGCTTAAATTCATGTGTTCATTTACAAACAAGCCTTAAAGCAAGCTGTAAAATTTTTTGTTGATCATTCATTAAGTAAAAACTGTTCACATTCACATTTTCTCCCTCCGATTTATGCCCCAACAGACCGGTAAGTAACTCTTATACAGCATGTTTGATAACCGATTTTTTTCATCTTCAATTTATTTATCCATCAAGGCCATCAAAATCATATATGCTATTGTGATTTGCTACAAAATACATGGTATAAATGGAAAATAACTATTTTTTATCTGCGAATTATAGAAAAAATCAAAGATCTCCTCCTCTCGAAGGCTGGGATTGAAAGTAAGTTTTTTTTCCAAATGTTTTTAAATCAATTGAATGTGAAGAATGTGACTGCTTATAATTTTTGTTTAAGCCAGAGTTTCAAACTTGTGTGACAAGGTTATTAGCATGTAGAGTGTTAGAATTTGCATTAAATATACAGTTTATGTACAAGATACTCATGTACAAGTATTTATAAAGGAGGTGTCAAACTTATGGTTAAGTTTTATCATATAACATGGTCAAAAATTTTGGCATTTATGTCAACTACTGAACTGCTGTAATACGTCTGGTGAGCCTCATAAAATGAGAAAAACAACGCCCTATCTACTTCCATTTTCTTCCTCCTCAGATTAGACTTCTGGCGGTCGCTGCTCAGATGCTGCAGGAAGAAAATGAGCAGAAGTTGAAGGAGAGAGAAGTTGCTCTGGCAGAGAGAGTTCCTCCTCTAAATCTCTCTGGTCTGTCTTTGCAAGAGCTGCAGGTAATTCATCTCATTAGAATATGCCGGAGATCCTTTTCTCTCAGTAACCACAACTCTCTCTGTTAAAATATTTCTGTTGCAATATTCTAATACCACCAGAGGGCATCTTTTGCCTTTCTTTCAGGACCTATGCAAAGACCTGCACCACAAGATCGACGTTGTAGATGAGGAACGGTATGATATTGGTCTCAAAGTTTCCAAAAACGATAACGAGGTGAGCTGCTCATGCTTGGATAGTAAGAATAACATGCGTTTGGAAATGTTTTTTAAAGTTGCTGCATCTAATGCCTTTACTATGGAGACAAGGTCATAACAAAGTGAAAACAAAAAAAAATGAATAAATACTGCTCCCATGTGGCAGAACTGTGATAACAACACAACAAGATGTACAGTAAAAGAATCATCCATGAAGCTTGTTGTTCTTCTTTAAGCCTGGAAAAACTATGTTTTGGTCTCTTGTTGAAATTCCAGTATAGTATAATATAAAAAAAATTCAATATTCACTCTTCTTCAATATGGCCTCTACTACTGAATGCTTTCAGATACACTGGATTTTATATCGGAGAGGTCATCATTCAACAGGGTTAAACCAAGATACAACATGGCAGTAAATTATGGACTACTAATTAGTTTGGAGCCAAAAAAATATTACACTGATTTAATGAGGCAAAAATCCCTGACAGTGGCATTTATATTCTGCCATTATTAGTGCTAGACCAACAATAAATTGGGCCAGTGTTGGCAAGATATCAAAAATGTGTTGATACGCAATCATGTGGTTCATTGCCAGTTAAACAGATAACTAATCTAACCACTAATTACTATACAAAAATAGTAATTAAAATAACTTCCTCTGCATATTTTATTTGTGCAGCAGAAACTGCTGGAATATGCATATGTTTTGAGAGTTGCTAACTTTAGAGGAATTTAAAAATGTCTCGACAGTGTAGTACACAAAAAAAATCTAAAATCTGTCAAGATTAGCAAATGTTTGACCATAAAATATCAATGTCCACTTAAAACATTGTCCAAAGCCCATAACCACATTTCTAACTATTTGAGTAATAATCTAACAAACACATCTTGAGTTAAGGTTGGTCATGACTGAACTTTATATTTATATGAAAGTGGAAAAGTGAACTGATGAAAGAGAAAGTTAAGAAATCTGGGAGATTCCTTAAATAATAAATAAGCATCAGTGAGGCTAAAGTACTGGTACATTACTAATTTACTCAAAACGGTAGCAAAATCAGCAGTAATCCTTTCTATCACTTGATCCTCCGGCCAGATTGAAAACATGAATCTGAAGATCACCGAGATTCAGAGTAAGTTCAAGAAGCCAACCCTGAAGAGAGTGAAGATCTCAGCTGAGGCCATGCTGAGCGTCCTGCTGGGCGCCAAACACAAGGAGTCCATCGACTTCAAGGCTAACCTCAAAACAGTCAAGAAGGAGGAGGAGAAGGTAAACCTGGCTTTTGCTTTAGTCTTGGTAGTTTTGATTTTTTTTTTTTCCATCTTGGCTTTGACATGTCATCTCTCTAACAGAAAGAGGAGGTGACAGACTGGCGTAAGAACGTGGAGGCCATGTCTGGTATGGAAGGCAGGAAGAAGCTGTTTGATGCCTCTGGCAACTAAAAAAACAACCATCTTTGACAGAAGACGTTTTCTCCTTTGAACTAATTCTTACCATTCATTACTTTCTTATCTATATCTTATTGATTTATGAATTGCTAGCAGGATAGACACCTTTAAAACGCAGAGAGTCGTGGAAAAGCACCAGCTAATAATTTTAATAGTGGCTGGGTGCTTCAGGTTTGTTTAAATTTACACATGGAACAGGAAAAATTTTAGTACGCATTAAATACATTCTAAAATATATATTGAGAGAACTGGATAATGAAAAAATACTTACTTCAACATACTTTTGGAAAGTTTTTTTTTTGCCATTAACTGCGGTGTATTAGTGAAGCATGCGTTTGTTTGCAGCAGTTCTCCCTGCAGCCTTGAGATGGCAGCATCATTCTTTCAAGTCATCAAACCGCACTGAGATACTGCAGTACATTATGCTGACAGAGGAGAAATATTGTTTGTTCATCATAAATTATCAAGTGCTATTGTGTTAGCTGTTGTGATGAACTGTCATGTAATTTAACAGACATTTAAAATGCATTGGCTATTAAAGCTATTTCTAAAAATAAAACTGTATGACTGTTGTCTTTGTTAAAGTTATTACACAAGTGTGCTTTTTCATGTTTGGTTTCTGGACTCTAGAGCAATGCTCTCATTAAAAAAAACAACAGTTCTGCCATTGTGTTTCTCCACTGTGTAATCTAATAATCACTCTAAACTGTATGTGGGATCAACTTTAATATGGATGAAGGCTCCTTCAAACTTGAACGTCTCCTCCTTAACAAGGAGACGGAGGCACTAAGACAGCATCACAGCTGAATAGTCCAAGACAGAACTTTCACACCTCATACATGTGGAATATGAGAGACGCACCGCAAGAATGGTGAGGACAGAGAGTCTATTTTAGTGAGCCACTCACATGAGCGCTGGAATCTATATATCTGCCCTCTTTCATCCCTTCTCGTCTCAGAAAAAGACGCCTGTGAGTATTTGTCACTTACTGTATACGGTAAGGATTTTATTTTGAAATAACAGTGCATGAGGAAATGCTAGAGCAAATTAAGGATTTTTAATCACAGTATTCTTGACAGAAACTGTGTTGCCACATTCATCAGTATTTTAAGAAGCAAGGTTATATTTTTTACTCTAAAACAGACTTTATGTTAAGGAGAGTTTACATTTACTAAACCTGGGGATCACATTTTACTGAATAAAGGATTTTAACAGAACCTTTTTTGGCAGGTCAAGGAAGAGTGTATTTCTCAGATTTAAGACCTGCTGGCTTCCTCTGATCTCAAACAGGCGTCCAAGTTGAAGTTATAAATAACACAACAGAGTGTGAATTTGATTTATGTGTCTTATTTTTACAAATCTGGTTGTCTTCAGTCTAGGTGTATATGTTCTGATTGATTACTTGTCAGGTAATTTTAACTATTTTTGACTTGGTTTGATTTTTTAGTCACAGGTTTGACCTTTAGACAATGTCATACACTGTCTGTGTCCCCTGCTATGTTTCAACAATCAACAGTAAAGTATATGAGGTTTCTAAATGACAGCAGTAAATGTGATCATAATGGTGTGTTTTCTAAAATACAAATTGTCTTCCTTCTTTTTTGGATTTAGAAGTTTAACAAGCGGAGACACAAAACTGCAACCATGTCTGAAGGGTAAGTACCTTTTAAGTTTCATTAAACCACATTTCACATTTTGTATGTGAGATTCCAACAATGTAAGACATCTATCTTTTCTCTATCTTCTTGCATAATGCACACCTTCTCCCTGAATGCACAGGGCTCCGGTGAGTTGATCATTCTTCTATTCTGAAGTTGGAATTTATGGAATTTATCAGACCAACCCCTAAGTTTTTAGCACCATTATTCCTAATATATCTTGACTATTCGTGTTATCGAATTGCTTTAAATTAAAAAATAACGGGTATGTATACAATGGAATCCAAATTTACAAGTCAGACCTGGTTTAACAGCTTGAGTGGGTATCCGAATGACGTATACTGACATGGGCAGTACCGACAATCAAAATATCTGCCACTGAGTACTGCTTAGTTACAACCTAACACCTTGCTGTGTTTATGCTACACTGCTTCTGTCAGAAAATGTAACATCACATACACATAGAAGTATAAAGAATTTTACTAACACAACAAATTGCTGCATATTCCAGAAATCTGAAGAAAATGTGCACTGTCCTCTTTTCCAGAAACCAAAGCCAAAAATCTCGGCATCTCGAAGACTGTTCTTGAAGGTATTTTATGTGAAAGTGTGTTAGTCTTGGATTGTAATGCTGCAAAAACCTTGCTGCTGTGAATGCTGCTTGAATGAGGTGTAATTCTGTATGTGTACCAGACCAAACTGCTGAAGAAGGCCATGACTCTGCTGGAGAGTGAAAAGCAAGTCAGAAAAGATGAACGAGAGAGAATCCTTTCTGAGAGAGTGCCATCCCTCCAACTGTCTGGGCTGTCTTTGCAGGATCTACAGGTACATTTATCAGAAGTGTTTTCAGCCACAAAAAAGGTTTCTAGTTGTGGCTCTGAAGGAATACAGAGCAGTTCGTTTTGGTTAATTATCAGGGGTTCAGAGGTATTAGTCACGGAGAATTATGATGCTGCAATAATACCTTTAGGTGAAAGTGATTTAGCTTGTGGTGCTAAAAATACTGCAAACTTAAAATGTGAAATTTCAACAACAATGCCTCTTGCCAAAAACAATGTCTGAGTTTCCACTGACCTCCTTATTAAGAGTTTTAATAGAGACCATCAAAAAACACTTCCAGGGAAAACTATACACAGGAAAATCCTTTAAAAATCTGTGGATCATATAAAATCTGTAACACGTGTCATGTAATTGTATAAATTATGATATATCTTATAAACCAATCAGTGCACATACACATGCTGTACTGTCTCTGCTATGTTCCTTACCATGTCAGTGTGTCTGTAAGATTATCCAGACCAGTTATACTTCAACAAAGTCTAAGAACTGGTGCTTCAATGAGTCTGATGTGATCATGGTTTCTGTCCACAGAACCTTTGCAAAGAACTACACCAAAAAATTGATGTAGTTGATGAAGAGCGGTACGATATTGCATCTAAAGTGTCAAAAAATGACATGGAGGTAAGTAAAACTTGTAACTATTAGAGTTCTGTGCTTTTTCATGTTAAATGTCTTCAGCACAACTTCATGGTAAACATATGCACCTGAGGTTCACTGGGAGTTAAAACATTTTAAGGATTTGAGGATGGGTTTGTTATTTGTGTTGGGGAAAAAGATACAGGACCTGTCTCAGAAGATCTATGAGCTCAAAGGCAAGATGAAGAGACCAAACCTGAAGAGGGTGCGGGTGTCGGCTGACGCCATGCTGGGAGCTCTGCTGGGTGCTAAGGTCAAAGAGTCTGTGGACTTCAAGGCCAACCTGAAGACAGTGAAGAAAGAGGAGGAGAAGGTAAGAGCAGGAGATGTTAACTTGAATTTACATACTGTGTGGCGTTGCTTCAACTTAATTCACTTTAATTCATCCCATGAACAAACTAGTATATCCTGAACAAGTAGTCCAGCAAATTAAACACATTTCTGGTTAGTTTAAGTAGGTTCAGCTTCTTTTAAAAAAACCAATGTGAAACTTGAACTGATGCTATTGATGCCACAAAGGATACGGTTAAAACAAAGTGTGAGACACTAATATTTAGTGAAGCAACTTCATCCTTATGCCTATTTGATATTAATAAGCATACATCCACATCTTCCCCGCCCAAAATTATTACAAGCATTTCAGAGTGAACTGATTAAAATTTTTTCATACTATCACCCCACAGAAAGAGGAAGTGACTGACTGGCGTAAGAACGTGGAATCCATGTCTGGTATGGAGGGCAGGAAGAAGCTGTTTGATGCTGGGCAGTAGATCTGAAGTGAATATCTCTGTGAAGATGCTTGCTGCTCTTAAACAGCTGGAACCAGTGAAATTTGTAACGACAGGGAAAGTGAAGACCAGTCAAAGTGCAGATTCTGGCACAGTTCATGTTTCAAGTGTTTGTTTGACTGTTAATAGTAAACAAAGTGTCTTTAGGTTAATTCTATGAATACATATTGCATTTGCATTATGTATGCCATGAAAATATATGCATTTAATCTAATAGTGCACTACTTTGTAGTTTTTAGCATCCTATATATGCATGAGTACAGCACACCATCCATTATCTATGTCCTCTCAATAATGTTGCCTTGCCTCTTTCATATTCACAAAATCTCCAGTTTTCACAGGAAATGCATGTGGACAAATGACAAAGAATTTTTCCTTGTCCCATTATTATTTTGCCCATATTGCCTTGAAAAGCTTAAGCTTCTTCATTATACTGGAGTGATAAAGAGAATGAATACACATTCCAGGGGCAGCTAATGTTGAGCTCAACTGTGCATGGAAACACATCAAGGTGAGCATCCTTGAAAATGAATGTGTTATTAAACTTAGACATTATGAGCAGAGCGGTGTTAAAATTTGCATATCAAATAATAAAATGTATTTGACATTGCACAGAATGCTGTTGATCTCCTTACTGCACTATTTAAGTGCTTGTATGAATCATCTAGATGGTGTTTGATGTCATAAATTTAAGTTTGCGATACACTTACAGCGCAGATGTTTCTGGCCAAATGTTGTAAACCATACATAAGTGCTTATCTCAAAAGCTATTTTCTTACATTTTCACGTTACAAGAAAGTATAATAAGACTCACATGTAAACTGTGTAGAAGGCCTTTATTAACCCAGAAAAGACCTGGAATGAAAACTGACTGTATCTAGCGGGCAGTAGGGGTCTACCCTATGTTCTTACTGCAGTAATCTAAAACAGACACACACCACCTGGTTTCATCCAATAATCACCTCTCAATACGTTTTCCAGGGAATTTATCAGAAATATATTGTGATATAGACTATGTATGTGCACGTATGCCAATGCACAGTAAATATCTTGACCTTTATTAGGTACATCTGTGAAACTGAATGCAATCCAGTACAACATTATAGAAGCATTTAGAAGTAATGCATTCCAGTAGACCACCACCATGCGCCCTTGCTTCAATTACGAAGAATTCTCACCAGTGAACAATAATCTAGACTGTAGAAGCTTCATAAAGCAGAGCTGCTGTGTTAAAAGCATTAAGGTGTGCTACAGTTTGAGGGGATTTGATTTTGTTTACAGATTAAATTATTGGCTTATTCCTCTGAGCTTCATAATCAAATTTTGTTGTTAAGATTTTATATTTAGCTGGTTAGGTTAAATCTCCAGGGTGTTGATGATTACGTGTCAATATGTCCTTTTGAGACTTAAATAATGCAGCAATAACTTTGATACAAGCAGCTTTCACCAATGACTCCAACATGAATGGGAACACCCCTCTAATTCACTACAACTGTACCCAACCAACATTTATAAAAATGTTAACTTTTACTCTACGTTAGCCTTACGTTACATAGTATTGAAATGAACAACCTGTTAGATGGTTAAGGTATACTTTTCGTCACTTAGAAACTTTAACTTAGGTCGTATTGTCATATTTGCATTTTCTCCACATACCACTATCATATAAGGCGGGTGTACAAGCGTACATAAGCGGTGTCTTCTCTCTGCTTTTGAATAAAGTTGTCTAATATTGTTGTGGTTCTTCTTCAAACCCTATAAATAGTCTCTAAAGAGTAAATTAAAAAGGCCAGACTACAAAACTTGGACACAGCTAGCAGACTGTACCTCTCCATCATATCCATGCTCCATGTCCGGGACCACGCCTCCGCCATCCTGAACGCGCCTAGCCGTTACTGCTGCTCCTAATATGGGCATAGCTTGCCCCTAAGCACCGCCTACATGCGATATCCAGCATGCTGATTGGACGAACGGAATGTCAGTCCTCAACATTTGAGGGGAACGTTGCTATGCGTGCCCTGCAGAGTACTTGTCAACATTAGCGTGTGTTCAAGCTACATTTAGGCCGGATTTAAAACCCACACCGGGTAAGACATCAATTTCACAATATCGTGGTCATTTTGGTATGAGATTACCACATGCTTCTGTTTCTGTTTTCTATCTTCATGTCGGTCTGAGCGGCCGTATTACACGCAACATAGACGGTCATTTACTTACTCATCCTCTCAGGTTAGCTAAATAGCTTTCCAGTAGCATCAAATAAAATATGTGCATATAAAGCTAGCTGTCCATATCTGTTGTTTTTAGTCTAGCCAATGAATGGGGATAATTGAAACTGCTGTAGCTAACCGCCTCCAGCCGTTCAGTTTTTTTTAAGACAACCTCTAACCTTTTGCTGGCACTGCCTCCAACAAGCCCCTGCTCCTGAACACAGATCACACACCTCTGACTAACTGAGGCTATACGTTGTAAGCTGACGATTAATGCTATTCTGCCTAAATATATGTAATATCTTCACTCATTAACTGCATAACCTTCATTTTAATTTCTGTTGAATGTGTCCAGATTTCTTCTGCTGCTAGTGTTTCGGATGTCAAAGTACAAACTCTTTCTGCTGAGGCATGGAGAGGGGGCCTGGAACAAGGAGAACCGTTTCTGCAGCTGGGTGGACCAGAAGCTGAGTGAGGATGGGGTGAAGGAAGCCCAGGACTGTGGCAGGCTCTTGAAGGAGCAAGGATACAAGTTTGACTTGGTGTTCACCTCAATACTCAGCCGCTCTATCCAGACAGCATGGCTGGTGCTGGAGGCTATGGGTCAGGAGTGGGTCCCTGTTGTCAAGTCCTGGAGGCTTAATGAACGCCACTATGGTTCCCTGATTGGACTCAACCGGGCAGAGATGGCTCTGGAACATGGAGATGAAAAGGTGAAGTTATGGAGAAGGAGCTACGACATCACTCCACCACCTATGAATGAGTCCCACCCTTATTTCCTTGAGATCTACAATGACCGCAGATACACCACCTGTGATGTGCCAAAGGAGAGCCTTCCCCGAGCTGAGAGCCTGAAAGAGGTGTTGGACAGGCTGCTGCCATACTGGGACAGCACTGTGGTACCAGAGATAAGGAGCGGTAGGACTGTGCTCATTTCTGCTCATGGAAACAGCTGCAGGGCCCTGCTGAAACACCTGGAAGGTATGCTATTGAACTGACCCGAGCGATTGTAAACAGTGCTCTCTGAGCTTTTGTCTTTGTGCTGTGAATGCATTCATTTGAAATCAGCAGCTGCTCCTGAACTTTACAGGCTTCTGTACATCACAGTCATTGAATTAGGAAGGACATACTTCAGTTCCAGAAATGGAAGGCTGAACTTGTGCAAAAAGGCCAGTGAGTTTATGTTACATTAGGCTGTGGCAATGAAATCCATGCTGACCTTTTAACACACTCAGAGGTTGAGAGCTCCATGTGCTACTGCCCATGTAGTAACTTATCATATTCACAGTTACTGTAGATAATAATATGCAGCAAAGGATATACAGGCTGTCATTACAATGTTTATCATCATTACATTGCACTAATGCAAAATGAAATAATGCAAACTGTCACTGGATAAACTGTATAGCATGAATTTAATACTACACCCTCTTTCAACAGGTATATCAGATGAGGATATTGTCAGTGTGACTTTACCTACAGGGATACCTGTGCTGCTTGAGCTTGATGAAAACCTCAGGCCTGTGAGACCTCGACAACTGCTGGGAGACCAGGCAAAGATTCAGGCAGCCATTAAAAAGGTGGAGGACCAGGGGAAAGCCAAATCATCAACTTGAATGCATTAAAATGGCTGTAGGACTAAATTCACACTGATCAGCCACAACATGTAAATCACTGAATGGTGAGGTGAATAGCATTGAATGTCTTGTTACATTGCAATAGTCTGCTTGGAAATCTTGGGTCCTGGCATACATGTGGACATTACTTTGAAATAAAGTACCCACGTAAACATCGTTCCAGATCAAGCAAACTCCCCTATTGCACAAAACAGCACTGCCAGACTGCCCCTTTAGCAAGATAGTGTGCCTGCCACACCCCAAAAACTGCTCAGGAACAGCTCAAGGAACACAACAAAGGGCCTAAGGCATTGACCCAGCCTCTAAAGTCCCCCGCGGGATACACTGGAACAAGCCAGATTCATAGAGCCACCCCACAATCCACAGTACCCAAATCATTTGCTGTCAGAGCTGTCTTAGCAGGAAGAGGAGGATGAACATAATACTAGGCAGGTGGTTTTAATGTTGTGGCTGATCGGTGTGGCTCAGTTCTTGTTGACTGTGTGCACTTTTTATTAGGTATGGTGAAACTCCTCAACAGACTTGAATAACTCATTATATAACATTAGACATTAACAACAACAGATTGTTCATTGGATTTAAAGGATAGATGTAAGTCTTATGGTCAAGTTGCTGTATGTGTAATAGTGGGCTAAACCTGTATACAGGATGTGTGTGTTGTAGGTCAGACTGGTTCTACTAGGGTGACAAAAAGTTCTAAGTTGTACTGTAAGTGTTTCTGCACTGTGCTGAATTGTGTTTTGTGTAAACACTGAGGAAGGTTTTGGTCTATATGTCATTTTTAAGCTAACTGCACCTACTTCTGCCTGTATGGCAACTCTAAATTGCTTATTTATTTATTTACACATTGACTTTACTGTGCAGATTTAAGGTAGCTTAGTGAAGATTCAAAATCTTTTAATAACCTATATCCTTCCTTTCTAAAAGATGTTTTCTGTTACATTGTCTAGCTTTAGAAATACTCCATTGGATGTGCCTTCAGTATTAGTTCAGCTATTTTTCAAAAGCGTCTTATAAGTAGAGTATGAACAGGTTTTTTATTTAAGAATAAAAACACTCCTTAACAAATCTTACCTCATAAACATTGATATCCAGGCTGTTGATTCCAAGAACTGGGTAATTGTGAGCGTTGGAAATGCTGTAAATATGCAAAGCCACTGAAAGCCAATGCATACGAGTTACTCATACTTCTGAATGGCCTGCTCAGTAACTCAGACAGCTGAGTCTGTTTTTCTGTGTGGTTTATACAGTACATTAACTCTGACACAGAATAGGTTGAGTTGAAAACACTGTGGCTTGCAACCATGAATATAATGGTATGATAACTGGCTTATGCTTTGCACATTTTGGAGGGGATTTTATAGGAATTTAAAAAAAATATCCCCTCATTAATGCAAAAACTGTGAATGATAAATTCCATTATTTGATATGAATTTAATTATTATAAGTGTCAAACACAAGAACTAGTTTGGTTTTCATTTTTAGTTCCTAAATATTATCATAAATGCACCGTTAGTGTCAGTAATGTGGGTGAAAATGTTGCAAACTGTCCTGCTTGACACCCTTTGGTTTTACTGTTTGTGGCACAGGCTATGTTGCTGTATGCTGTGTGTTTTGTATGTAGATGTGAAGTATTGTGCGCTGTTTGCGTCTCCTGTTTTCACAGTTTGTTGCTGTGTTGCTCCACCACTGTTATTTTGTACACTGGTTTGTTAGGTCAACAGGGGAAAGGGACAGGTTAAAAACAGTCATTTGTATCTACTAAAGAGTAAAAAGCACTGGTAATTTTGTAATTTCACATAAATGACTTAATTTCTTTCCTGCTGTTCTCACCTTCTCATTTGAGAGTATGCATGATGAAATAAAAGGAAATTCAAATTTTCCTGAGTGATTAATAGTTATGTGTGTGTCTTATGCTTCATTTAAAGCTTTGTTTTAGGAGGTCATTCATCATTTGGCAACAGCAAGGCGTCTCAGATGTCACAGTGATATACAGTCGGTAAATTTTGTGATGGAGCAATGGGAACAAATCAGGAAACAAACAATAATGCCTGTTTGGGAAGAACAGACATTCCTGCAATTTGGATTCTGGTTGCCTTGAGCCCACTGGAAACAATAAACAACTGAGTCTGTTTGGTTACCACAGATAGATCCATAGGAGTGGCTCTTCATTTCTCAACCACTTTTGTAATTTGGCCAAACCAGTGGGGCCGAGCCACGAAGAAACCCTCTAATTGGATGGAAATGCTCTTAAATGGACTCTGTGATCAACATGATGATGCTCATTCCTAGCTATGTGGCAGCAATGATACCATACATCTAACATGCAGACGGCTGATAAGTTTAAGGAAAATGACCATGAGGTGCGGGGCCACCATATGCTGCTAGAACAGCTTCTGTCAACTTTGACATCATTCAACTCTGAACTCTACTGGGGAGATAGAACCCCATTTTTCCAAAAACCATACCATCATTTTATCTTTTGATGATGGTGGTGGAGAGTGCTGTCTAACATGTAGATCCAAAGTCCTTCTCAGCTTGGTGAACATTTGATGACTCGGAAAGTATGATTCACATAATTTTCATCATCATTAAACCACTCAGTGCCCCCTCATGTCCTATGGATGCGGACACTGCCATCCTGGAAGAGACAATTTCCATCAAGATAGAAATGTGTCATCACAGGACAAAGGTGTTCACTCAGAACAACTTTGCATTGATATACTGTGATCCTTCCCTCTAAGGGGACAAGTGGAGCCAAGTCATGGGTAACAGAGCCATTGGATCCCCTCACTGTAGGAATCAAGGTTGCATTTTATAAAAATCTACATTTTTCAGAGCCATTTAAAAGCACCACTAAAATACTGATTGTCTACCAAACTCACCAAACACAACAGTTAAAAATGGCGGTTGTTTTATGAATTCAGCAATATTTCATATAAAGAGATCCTTCAGAGAGAAATTTCCTCATGAAGTGGGTGTGGACAGTAGCAGATCAATTGCATTTAAAGCTGGAACAGGCTGTTTACTAAAGGGCTAAAACCAGAGGTCATACAGTCATGGTAAAATGAAACATTTTTGCAGTATTTTGAGCTGAAAAATAGAAAGACACACTAAGGAGACATGTGAGGCTTTCACTGATTTGCTGAAAAATAGCACAATATGAGACCTTTAATCTGCCACCTATCTGTATTGTAGCTGATTTAGCGCTGGAATCCAAAGTATATTTGCCTTTTTTTAACAAACCTGCAATCACACCAACAAGCGAATGGGTGTAAAGCACTTTATTAATCATCCAGAAAACTCATTATACACAAAGTTCTGAATTTTCTCATAGGGACAATTGATTTATGTTCTTTGCTTTAAAAAAAAAAAGAGTAAATGGTTATCATCTTTATGCACCAATACCAGACTGATATTACTCAGAGTTCATTTCTGAAGCAATTATCTGTGTAAACTTGAGAATTCATTTACATTAGAATCTGTAAACATCCCTAAAAGTTAAACTGTGTTCATGCACAGACACATCAGCCCTGTGTGAAAATCACTGAGTTGCAGTTTGAGCAGGCGGGGCTGCACACTGCATGGTGCACTTATAAACCTCTGGACGCTCTTCATCTGCTGATTTCCATCAGAAACAGTTACTTTTACTTTGGTCTGCAGGCTGGTAAGTTTAATTATCCTCGTGTGTGATGCAATTTTAATGGCTAATGCAGAGAAAGAGGGACTCTGTTTTGTGTATTTTGAGATTTTGCTAAGAGAAAAATAGAGATTTGTAATCAGAGTTGAGCTGATATTTACAGGCAATAGTGACTGCTGAATTTGTGCTGGTTTCTACACATCATTTGATGTGATGGCAAGGCAGGTGTGTAATGGGTTAAATGGAACAGCTGTTTGAAACACCATCAGGAACAGCTGCTCCAAACGTGTACTGAATGACTTACACTTAGTTACTGACAGAAATGAGGCTATATAGATAACTCATCTACTCGGAAAAGACAATCATTAAATCAGGATGTATCTGTCTCAAAGTTAGAACCATGCGTTTGAAGATGTGCAAGTGAATCATTCATAAAAGTCCCACAAATATAATTTTAAGACATTCATTGGGGAAGAAACTAAAGAATGGATAAAGTAGTGCTCAGTTTCTGTCAGGATGTTAAGATTGCAAGAGGAGATGTTGAAATGTCTCCCCTTTATTTATTTAAGCTATTTGAACCACCTTCAGAAGGATCCTTTAAAGTCTGACTTCAAAGTGAAGGTGGTATAAAATATTTGTTTTTACTCTGTACAAAAGACTCTGATGAGTAATAATGTTTTATACTGTAAAGGAAATTTGATATTTTAGAAATTTAGTAAATTTTTGATGCAAATAATCTACTGTACATAAAATGTTTCTGAACCTGATTTCATACAGTAAAAGCACTAAAATGTTGATTTCTTTCAGCAAATGATCATCCAATTTAACCCCTTAAGAGCCATTTAAAACGCTGAAAATGTCAATCTTTCATAATTAAGCATATGTCTGCTGAGAAATCTCAATTTGAAGGGGTTTCATCCCAGCTGCCCGCATAAAATCACATTAAGGAGATGGAACCTGCACAACTCCAAATTGTGGCAGAGAAGTTGAGAATGTCTTATTCTCTTTTCATGGAGTAATTGGAAGCAGAAATGTGCAGTTTGTCGGTGCAAGATTCTGCACATAAGCTTTCTCCAACTCCCAAATATTTTATTTTCCCTTCATGGAGGTTTCACACTTCTATCTGCTCTGTCCAACACGGGAGTCACAACTATAATTTGTCTTCAGTTTCTGTTTCTCATACATTGAGCAGACGTCTGGCGTGGACTCACTGTTTGCTGTGCTGGACATGCCAAGTCTGACTCCTATTCCTTAGATGGTATTGAAGATAAGCGCTACAACCGCATGGGGTAGCAGTGTGTGAGTTTATGACCACGGGCTCTTATCCTTAAGGACTAGAAATGTGTTTGGACCTCCACAGCATCCTCACTCGTCCTTCCAAATGACTAAAATCAGGATATCTTTGAGTCATGGAAGTGAAAACAGCTGCTCATGCATGAAGTGCAAAAGTTATTTGAAACACATCTGACTTTAACCCTTCTATAAACCTCCAGTATGAATGCATGTAAACACAGTCAGCGAACAACAACACAAAGAAGAGCTGACAGATTTGTATTTAATGACATGTTTAGCTGTGATTGACTTATGTTTCCAATTTTAAAAAAAAGAAATCCTGCATCAAATTAGCATGATGCAAATGCTAATGTCTGCATGGAGCCTGTGACAAGCGAGAGAGGAATATGAGCTGTCTTTTCAAAATAAGCACTGAGGATTTTTAAAAACAGTTTGGATTAAAATGTAGTCGTTAAAAAGAAGTTGTGAATCAAATTTGCCAAATGGGAAACTGATACAAGGGGAATTCAGCTGCTGATGTTTTTGTTCGAGCACAAACGAGTCTTTGTTCCTAAAAAGTGGTGTGATTTGACAGAGGAAGGCTGACTGCTCTCTAGTAGTACAGGTGGAACGCTCTACATGGGAGAGGAAATGGTTTTCCACATGAGCAAATTACAGGAGGGGTAGAGGTGAGCGTTAGTGACTCTGATGTTAATGGAGTCATTCATCACCTATCAGTCTGCCACACAGTAGGGGTGATGTGTAAAGCAGAGTCATTTATAGATAGATTTATTTCAGATGTCCTTCTCTGACTTTTTCACTTTTTGAAATGTCTCATATTATAAAATACTTATCGACAGTAACAATGACATAAGCCATCCAGTTGTGGTTTCTCTGGAAAGCTGCTTCACGGCGATCACAATGGAAATAAGCTATTCTTGGGTTGCCACTTTGTATAGCAGCAGGTATTTCCTAGAGTAAACTTTGCTCTCTGTCCACAGCTTTGCACTTTGCCAAGCTGGGACACTACAACTAACACTGCCGGTGTAATTCCTTAAAAGGAGGCCAAGTACGCCATCCGAGCTGATGGGATGCGGAACAGGGAGTGCATATAGCTGCATCTATTTCTATTGAGTCCCCAGATGAGGAGGAGACTGTGGCTCAGCTTTCAATTTGGATTAATTTATCACATTGCGTCACCGGTCTATGATCACTCAGGCTCAAAGCTGTTTTATCAGCAAGCAAGGAGCAATTTCCACCTGCCAGGTAATTATGGACTTGAGCCCATCACTTTGCACAAAGGTGATAAGTCACTAGCAAGTCTTCACTCTACCAGTCGATGACTATCAGCCACAAATCAGAACACGCTCCGTTTCAGCCAAACTGCGCACAAATATTTTAATGAGCCACAGGAAAAGGTCACCAACACAACATGTCGTGGCTTGTAAAATGTGTGGAATTTGTATCCTGGTCATGGACTTTTTCATATGTGACCATGTTTGGTCATGTGGAGTAAGCAGCTGTGGCTTCGTGATTGATTGCAAACGCCTCTCTGGCAACTGTTTATCCATAAGTGTGTTGAAGCACCTTTAGCAGGAACCTCGTCTGATTTTGGGACATGGAGTAAGCAGAGGACCTACACATGCTATATGATTTGCGTATTTAGTTGAGGTGTTAGTGAAAATTGCAAAGAGAATATTCACAGGATCTTTTTTAATTCCTCAGCTACAATATTAATATCTCTGCCTTCAACAAGTACAATATGTGTAGGAACACCTAAATACAGCACAAAGACTGGAAACAAGAAGAAACAGCTACACAGGCACTGTCAGAATATTATAAAATTAACCTCTTCTGACATTATTTACAGTAAACTCCTGAGCAACAACTGGTTGAACAGTAACTTGAATCCCAGCAGCTAATTGCAATGTCTGCTTGCATCAGTCTTGATGATGGTTCAGGATTGAACCATCATCAAGAGTGAGTCTGTAACATCCAGCTGTCTGTATGTTTTTCCTGAACATTTCCTGATTGGTCTACTATAACTTGCCAAACCAAATACTAATCATGCATTAGCAACAGCCTTGAACAGAGCAGAATGTCTTTCTCTGCCTCCTTTTGATGTCTGATTAATACATTTGTAGACACTCCGTAGAGACGCCAACATCAAGCCAGTAATTATAAAACTAGACAATACACAAATAGCACATGGTGTGTACACAAAGCTGAGATGAAAACAAAGGAAGGCCAGGCAGTTGATGTAATTATGGGGTTATAAGTGAAAGGCTTTTAACTTTTGTGTTGCTTACCAAGCTCTAATGGTATTGTAGGACTTATTTGAACCTTCAGTGCACCACTTGAGGATCTCTCATGCTAAATCCTAGTTGGCTTCAGAAACAAAGGACTCAAATGTAGGCTTGGGCAACGCAGGAATTAGATACTTTCCAAGGCCAAATATTTTTTCAGAACTGTATCCATTAATCAATTTAAATAAGTCCTTTGGTTAACTCCATAATTCTCCGCCTCCAACATTAGTCACTGCTTAAAGATGAGCTATATTTGTATGACTCTAGTGACAAATTGTATATTCAGTCATTTCTATCTAAACATGCCAGAAACCTGCTTTTAGCAGACTTTCTTGAACATGTCTGAACCCTCTGAACGTTTTCTACTACAGTACTTTGCAGATGTAGCCAGCAATTTATTATTGATCCTGAATATTCTCCCAGAGTCATTTCCATAATAGTGAGTTGTTATTTTTTTTTTAAGTTTATACTAGTCACTGACCAGATGGATTTGGAAAATGTGTTTCTTCAAAAGCTGCGGCTGCTTTTGCTGACTGTAAGTTTAAATGTAAAATTCTGTTTGTGCTCACTGACTCTCAAAACACTCTGGTCATCGGGTTTATTGTGCACTACATGTTTGATTTTTGTGTATGCATTTTATTATTTAGCAGCATTACCTAGCCATTGGGGAGATGCCATCCTCTAATATAAAATGTGGTTAAATGCCAGCAAAAATTCACATTCTATGACAGCAGTATTTGATTTTGGGAGTTATGATAATTCTTAAGTCTGTCTATAGCTGTTCCTGAGCACTTTTTGCAGTGTGGCAGGTCACATGGTTTCTCAGCAGAACACTGGGTTATACTGAGATGATCAGTGTTAATAAATTCAAGTGTCAGAGTTTGTAATGTTTAGGCTGACATCTGTCAAACTACCCATACCTCTAATTGTGTTAATACATAGTATATTGAATTTGTAGGCAGAAATGAAATGAATGAAAATGTGATTTTCTAGGAAGCCATTGCTGCAGGCTACTACTGGAGATTATGCACAGAAGCACACAGAAACCGACATCGCATTTGTGAAAATATTGAACAAATAAAATGCAGTATATCACTTGACTTGGTGATAGAAGGCATATCTTTGAGACTACAACCATGCTGCTTCTTTTAGCTTTCACTTTTTATGCTAAGCTAGGCTAAGTGCCTGCTGATTGTGTCTGGGAGAGTAATGTACAGACATTAGGCTGACATTGAGCTTCTTATGTCTTATTTCTTTCACCAAGTAAGAAAGTGAGTAACCATGTTTCCCAAAATGTCATTCCTTTAAAGGTCATAATTCTGTCACAGTGTCCTTGTGTAGCTGAACATCGAAATAAAGCTTAGATTTCTAGCAGTAAAGGTAAAATGGTATATTTAGACATTTGACAGAATGCATATAAGACTATTTATTGCCAAGCTTTATTGCATGTTTATACCATTCAGCTACATGAGGTCAGTAACTACTCAGCATCTACATCGGAGCAGCAGAACCAGAACTGTGTCCTTGTCAACGCAGTTTTTCTCATGTGACAGTTGATTTGTTGCAAACGCTTATATGAATATTCATGAGCAGTGTCTGGTAAGCGTTTGGCTACATGAAAGCAGAAGGAGAGGTGGGAAGAGAGAGAAAGAGGTCCTGCAGGAGTGTTTGGCAGTCAGAGCAGGCCACAGAGGGGAGAGCTGGTCCTGTTGAAAGAAATCAGTTACAGATGTTCATATGTGTTAGGATCTGTCCTGGGCACTTGTCATGTGGGAATGATTTGTTAACTTGATTCCACCCTGTGACAGAAAGCCTGGTTTGCACAGGGAAAGCACTGAATGTGTAAGGACAGTGATGGACAGTTTCCGTGCCATAAGTTGGTGCGAGCAGACATTTCTGTCTAAATTAAAGTGACATTATGATCAATGCTTCCAGCTAAGGGGGTTATGTTTTTGCATTTGGATTAGTTCAGTGTTAGAGAAGGAATTATTCATGCCAGCAACATACCATACAAATCCATGCAAATCATCTGTCCAGTGACTGATGGGACAGCTGTTATGGGGAACTCTCAGGTTAATGTCTGTGTGCATCCACATCTGTGCACAAAGTGGGCAGAAAGGTAATAACCTCTCGCTGTGAGAGTGGTGAGTTTTTAAACTTGAGAAATATAGAACTCTTTTGGCCTCGCTGGATTCAGGCCAATCCAAACACAACTCTGACATATCTGTGAGGTGTTCGCCTGCATGTCAGTCAGACGTTCATAATGCTCCAGCTCCTGCCTCAGAAACACAAACCAACCTCTGTCACCTCCAGACCTTCACTGGTCCACAGCTGTGAGAGAGTGATGCAGAGCAGTTTGTCTCGTGTGTGACTGTAAGAGGAATTAAATCAGTGAAGATGTAAAAACTTCACCTCCATAGATCCGGATAACTAAAATGTCTGTGTAAAGCATTTATAAAATGTCAGAACAATGACAATGATGGCTTTTAGAGTGATAATATTAATGACAACACAGCACAAAAAGCAAAAAAAAAATGTAAAAAAATAACAGTGGTAGTGGTTAAGATTATGTATGCAAGTGAACACTGTCCCGTGAAGGATATTTTTGTGTGTAATGATGAAGAAATATGTGTTGGCCAAATGCATCTGGTGGGAATCCCACAAATCTGTTGACAATGAACCAATGCTTTGTGTTTCAACAGCATACACATACAGTTCAGTAAATAAAATAAATACTGGGGCAACCATGATGAGGGGGTTCCTGTATGCATTTCAAAGTTTTGTTACTGACTTCATTTTCATTCCACATTAGTCAGATGGACTCTGGCCATTCTCTGACAGGGTGTGTAGTTTGTTTACAGAAATTAGAAGTTGGTGAGTTGTAGTCACTAACAGAAAGTGTTTATAAAAGTCTGACATAGATTGTGGCAAAACTTTGCTTTTACTCCCTATTTAGAATAGGGAATGGTTTATATCACACTATATTGTAGTGGTAAGTAGACGTTTGAGCATTTTGAATTTTGCATCATGAGCACCAGCTCTACAAATGAAATTAACACATGCACCTTTATTGCTATTCCAGTCACATTTGCTAATAACTACAGTTGTTTTAATAGAATGTCACTTAGAGTGTCATTTCATTTTGACAAAAAAAACCTATCATGTATATTGTTTTTAAGGAATCTTGATGAAAATTTTGCAAATGATGTAGTCTGATTATTCAGATTTTAAAATACCCTAAGCTCTATTGCTGATTCTACATTACTGCAGTGTCCTCATAGACTCAGCTGAGGAAAAAGACCCACGTCTGTCCTTTGGTTTATAAACAGCACACAGATTTGCGAAACACTCCTTTTGACAAAGTCATTTGCAAATCCCTGTGAGTGGTTTACAAGTCTGTGCACTGGGAGTACAAATGCAAGGACTTGGTTTATACCCTGAGATCTAGACATGGCTCTCCAAAAGTTATATGGTTGGAAGTTACTTTCCTGTTTTCCAGTGAAACAAAGTGTGAAAAGAGTGTCATCCTTTTCCTGGAATGCTCCAAACTGTCTACTTACAGATGTGTTTTAGAAAAAGGCCTCTGTTTGTAAGTCTTAGTGACTGTATATGGTATTGGCCATTGTGAAAACTAAACTGTTACATGCTAGCGTTCCATTATGGTCACTGTTGGTGGGCTCCTCTGAAGAGCTGAAGATACTGGAACCAAAATAAAGGGCTGATGCTGAAGGGGCCCTTTTTAGTACGACCTTATATGACCGAGATGATAGTGAAGCTAGGTGTTGTCGAGATATGTATTTCTAATATTACATCAATGTAAGGGTAGAAAGTACACACAATTGCGTGAACTAAACAGAACGAAATCCATGAGGGCAAAGTTTGAGTTTTTTTTCTTCATCAGCGTCTTTGGATTCAGTTTCGGTATCGAAGTCTGGCATTAAGCCACCATTTGAATAAAAGACAGTTTGGTAATGGGAATTTGTATGATTTCTGTTTAAGAGACAAAGAGCTTTATACCCTTTTCTCCTTCTCTTTCTTTCAGATGTTCTCAGAGGATTAACAAAACCAATAATCAAAGTACATTTGCCTCATTGTGAGCTTGACTTTGCTTCTTCCAATTTATTTATGACAACAGGATCAGCAGCAGCAGCTCCAGTGTAAAGCAATTTACACATTTAGATCATTATATTTTCTGGTACCCATGCATCAAGTATTTCTTGAGTCTTAAGCTTCCGAAAGCTTTCCTTTATTACTTCTATGTTTTGTAACAGAAATTACAAATTTTCATATCTCAGTAGTGAAGCGGTGCAGAGATTGCATTAACTGAGTAAACCAGTAATGTCTGTAAACACGTTTACAGTCAGTGGGTCAGACGTTTATTGTCTGTTGATAATGACAATTGCAAACTTATGGAATGGTATAGAACAGTTAGACCATCCATTCATCTTTGAAGAACTGAATTTAAAAAAAAGCTAAAGTAATTGGTTAAAAGTACATGTGCAGATATGACAAAGGAAAAAAGGAGTTCCCTGTATTCACACTGCAGTTCTTTGTACCTGTTAGCTTGAGTTACTACCAGACTCTCTTACAAACTTGAGGTGTTAAAAATGGTTGATGGTAGCTGTTTATTCTGCAGCTGCAAAGTGTTCATTGTTAGAAAAAAGTAAATTTGACATCAGCCTTTATTGGCAGTGGTTTGAAATAGTTGCTCCAGACTAAAGGTGTAAATGCAAGTCAACTTAAGCGGTTTCAAGACCAATGAATGGATGATATTCTTCAGCCATATTTCTTCAGTTAATGATTACAACCTATAAACTTTCAAGATTATGCATCTAATTTCTTGCTCTGTATCAGCCAGGAGGAGGTTTGCAGTGAGTGACTTGGCACAGGCTGTTATGGTCTTACATAAGTGCCTCAGCTTTGGGAAATTACCCCACTACTGCAGGCCAGAGGACAGATTTATTATTACTTCATTGAAGGCTTTGGGTTTTGAATTGATTGCTGTATTCACACTCGGGGGAACCTTACTCCAGAATTATCAGTTTATCTACAATGGAGAACCTTTAAAGATTTCAAATGCATTCGTCATCATGTCCGATGCCATGGAGTCTCAGTAAACCTGAGCACTAAACACGATTAAACAGAGATAAGGGTCAGTGTGATGAATGAGGGGTGTTTTCCAGGGCATCTGTCTGCCTCGACACTTCAAAGCAACGTCTGCAGATTGAGTCTGTCCAGTGGATCTGTGGACATCAGTATTCAGGACATGGGGAAGTAATTCTTTATGCAATCTCTTTTTACAAGAGAGGGAGCTACAGTAACAACAGATGGGACAAACAAACTCATTTCAAGCATGTTTAAGTACCTTAAAGTAAATTGTGATCCTTTTTTGATTGCTAATAAATAAATGATGAATAAATGATTTTTAAATTCTGATCATTAATAGCTGGTAAAAAGAATTAATTTGCCACTAAGTTTTTTGCTGTTTTAGTTAATTAGTTGTTTGTTTGGTTTCCCAAAAGAAAATTATTCCAGTCTATCTCTGCTGTTGAGTTTAGGATTCATGTTCTGTGAATCTGTTAAAACTTTATACTTTCCTTGGTGAAACATGTGCTTTGGAGACTTGGCCTGTAGCTTTTGGCAGCAAAGACTGTACTATCAGTTGATTTAAGACTAATGGCCTAAAACAGAACAGTGTGACGGAGAGAAGGTTAGAGAAGGCGATAAGGGTGCTAGTTTTAGAGAGTCGGATTAATTCTGCAAAAACCTGAATAAATATAAACAGACACATTTGACGAAAGCCACTGTAAATCAGACAGAGTAAAGTAAGCAGGATTAGACGAATCAAAGTTTGAGAAGGTCTGGAGTCAGAGCTCAGGGAGGGAGAAGTGAGACAGAGGGAGAGAGAACAGGAGGCTGAGGAGGAGGAGGGAGGCTGAGAGAGAAAAAGAGAGGAGCAGAGAGGCAGGCTTTGCCTTTTCTGGTAGTTAAAGTCGCTGAAAGAACAAGCAGGAATTCTTTGTGCTGCAGAAGGGCTGAGATATAAACCAGACAGTAGAAGCTGATATATGACAGGAGGCAACACATTGTTGCCAATGGACTAAACTTTAGCTACTGCTAAGGTACTGTAAACCAACAGGCACTGCAGATCGCATGAGATTTTGACTATGCGCTGCACTAAATTTAAGACACGTGATATCATGTTTGTGTCTTGCAGTGAGGAAGAGAGGGGAATCTTTTGGGCATCATGGACGATGACTTTGACCGCCGCATGGAGCTGAGGAGGCAGAGGAGAGAGCAGATGCGCCTGGAAACTGAAAAGTAAGTAATATCTCTACAAATATGTAAATATATCAGCAAAAAGCATTCGTGCATACACACAAACACATAGACATGGACATGTGATTGAATCATGAGAAATTCAGGTTAAAAAAAGGTGAATAGAAACACTATAAAAGGACAGAGGACATTTTGCACAACATTGTCTTAAATCAAAACCCCATTAGTTTTATTAATGTTTGACTTTCTGACTGAATACTCACAAAAAAGCTGATGAATTATATATTTGATCACCCGGAGCTCATATTCTCCCACTTTTATAAACCACGTCTGCAGTTGTTCCCAAAGTTATTACACAACTTCTGCTCTCACAGCTCACATGTCCCATCTATCCTGTGTAGTGTGGAAACACTTTAAAAGCTCCTGATGACAAACTTTATGATAGTGCAATGAACCGTGTAGGTTCAAGACTTCCAAAATGTTTGTCTTCAGATCTTTTTTCTGTGTCCTCTACTCAGTCATGCAAAGTCTTACAGACAGATGCTTGGTGGTCCAGGGTTTCTGTGCGTGTACATGTGTTGTTTGACTTAGTTTCATATGAGGAAGTTGTGTGTCTCACACGGAGCAGTGGAGTGGAGTAGACAGATCTTGGATGGTTCTCTGGTGATGATGGCTTAATGATGCTCTCTGCCTTTTTCTCTCATTAGGGAGTCAGTCAGCTGTGCTGCTGTTTGGATTTATCTCTCGCCCTCTGTCGTCTCCTTCTCTCTTCGTGCTCGGATAAATGTAATACTGTTAAAGAGGTGGTGCTGGCAGGAACTCCTGTACTGTAGAGTGGTGGGTTTGACTATATCTCAAAATATGACGAGCAGTGATGTAAACTTTAATGGAATGGGGAAAATTCAGAGTGGGATATCTTTCACATGCTCACATACTAGCACACACAGAATATAACTTATGTAACCTGACTAGATACGATGCAATACAATACGATACGATACCTTACGATACGATACAACACAATATGATGCGATACTTTATGATATGATACTTTCCAATACGATACGATATGATACAATACAATACGATACGATACGATACGATGCGATACGATACGATACGATACGATACGATACGATACGATACGATACGATACGATACGATACGATACGATACGATACGATACGATACGATACGATAAGATACGATAAGATACAATACGATACAATGTGATGCGATACGATACGATAAGATACGATACGATACTTTCCAATACGATACGATATGATACAATACAATACAATACAATACGATACGATGCGATACGATACGATATGATACGATACGATACGATACGATACGATAAGATACGATAAGATACGATAAGATACGATACGATCCGATATGGTACGATATGATGCGATACTATACAATACGATACAATGTGATACGATACGATACGATAAGATACGATACGATACGATAAAATGCAATGCACTTCATTGTCCCCTTGAGGTTTATTTTTCTTAGGCTAGTAATGCTTCATGTTTTATATATAAAATACAGACATGTGAAAGCTAAACACATACTAATATACATATGTACGCACATTGAAGTGCCATTAGTAAAATCTAACAAACATATTGCAGTCAAACAACATATTGCACGGCTTAATTTTGCAATATTTCATGCTGTAGTTAGACAACCTACTGTATGATTTATTATTTCCCTTCTTCAATCATTTTGCACAAATGAAAACAACATATTGCACGACAAGTACAAATACGAGCACAAAGCAAAAGTTAGTTACAGGGGCAAAGTTACAGTAATTAGTACAGTTGCTGCAGTTTTGCGTTTGTGTTTTTTTTTTTTTTTTTTATTCAAAGTCACTGAAAGTTAAGGCTCAAACACTGACATTAATGCATTTTACTTTTTTTAATGTCGGGATAATGACCACCTAATCAAGAGACCAATCACAGCTCAATACTTAGTCTTCTTCTGGGTTCAGAAGTCCACTGCTGTCATATCAGATGTGCTATCAGAGCCACACAGAACTGAGCGTTCCTTACAATTTTCTCACAGTGCTGCAGCCAGCCTGCCCTGCCTTTCTGCCTTGCAGCTCCTCTCTAAATGTCACAGACACTGGAATGTTTTCACTATCATTTTTGTTTCGGCGCTTGATAGCCTGCTCTGAAACCATAAAACTGTGACGGAGTCTCTTTCCTTCATCTCGCTCCTGTTAGCCGAGTAGCTCTCATCATGTTTCCCTCGATTTATGGCGTTTCACATCCCTCAGGTTGTAACATTCTGACAGCACTCTGTCAGCATGCCTCTAGCTCTGAGTGGAGCAATATCTGCACAGATTTCTTCCTCAGTGATTTCTCAAGGTGACCCATGATATTTGGATGAACCTTCACCTGCAGATTTATTGGATTTCCACCTCGTTTGGGTCTTTGTTTCTGCTTTAAAGACAGAATGGATACTTGCGGTTCCCATCCACCTCTTCCTCCAACAACATCTGTAAATCATTGTGCTGCGGCTTGAGGAAGAGCAGAGGAAATAATAGCAGTGTGCTATCAATGGACCATTTCAAGCTCTCTCCCTGCCTCATAAAGCCTGGTAATGCTCGGAAAGATACTGCCAGGCATGCTGAAAAATCTCTGACTGTGGATATACTCACAGTTGGATGAAGGTCAGTGGCAGGATGTGAGAGAGATGGGGATGATGGAAGAAAGACAATAGGACAAAGAATTTGAATATTTTTAGTCTATTTTCCCTCAGCTGTCTCATCTCCCATATCTGTCATGTCTTCTGAAGTCATCTTGAGATGGTGTGGTCTGTTTAAATAGCATTCAGTCTCAGGGTTGGGAATCCTTAAGCTGTCTACATAATTTTTACAGGTCACCAGTCTTTTTTTTTTATTGTTGTTGCAGAAAACAATGTGTGTCTGTTTGATTGGTGCGATTTCTTTTGGCATTTATTTCTTTTTTATTTATTCTTTTTTGTCCATGTTAGCAAGTTGCTTTGATTGGTTTATGAACACATTGTATTTTAACCGGCACGTTTTTATATATGTTGTTTCAGGGGAGGTTTCGCCAATGACGATGACGAGGAGGAAGCTCGGGAGCGAAGGAGGCGTGCGAGGGAGGAGCGGAAGAAGATGAGAGATTTAGAGGAATCTGGAACCACTGATGTGATCAATACTAACAGGTACACTGCAAAAAATGTCAGAGCAGACTGCAGAGAATTAAGAGAATAACATCAGGACAAGATTCACAAGGAAGCTGACAAAGACACAGAAACCTTTTGCCTGTGGTTTTGATCTGTCTGTGATCAGACTAGAGTTGCTCCATAAGTTCTGAGCCCTGAGGATGTTTATTGTTGTGGATATTTTGCCAGTGAGCTGTGTGGATTAACAGTAATGCAGTATTTACTTGACTGTTCCCTGTTGAATGCCGGATGTATATAGACTGAAAGTAAGCAGTGCTTGCTGCCATGTCAGCAGCTGCAAAAGTATTGTTAGCTTAACAACATTTCCCTGCAAACTTTCTTCAGTGCAATATATAAATATAGTCAGCGACTCATTCTCCAGAACCAGTGCAGCATTAATATACATTTACATAAATGAACACAATCAACAGGTCACATTGATAAAAAAAAAAAAAAAAAAAAAAAAAACAAAACCTGGGAATGTTTGTCCACTTTTTGAAACTTTTGTAAATGGTCATCCCTCAACTGCCTCATAACGAAGATGTGCAAAGAGTTTCTTTGTCTTAATCAACACCCTTGTTGTTGAATCAAAGTTTCATTAGGAGAGAAAAAATACCAACAACACCACAAGGGCCATTTTTAAAAGTCTGCTATCGATAATTCCCTCCAGTTTCAGCATTTGGAGCTGCTTCCAGCGGTTGTGTGGTTCTTTGATTTTTTTCTCTGGTTATCCACAGAAGAAAGATCCACAAAGAGACTTTTGGGTTCATCAAAAATAACATTTAATTGCAGGATTTGGAGGCTTAAGCTTGACTGGGCTCAATTTTCAGGCAGCACTTCTTTGTAAATAACCATATTTAATGTTCTTTCAGCGTGACGGAGACCGAATCCTCCACGGCCGGTACTGAAGGAGCAGATGATGACCAGGCTTTGCTGGAGCGCCTGGCCAAGAGAGAGGAGCGCCGGCAGAAGAGGATGCAGGAGGCCATAGAGAGACAGAAGGAACTCGACCCCACAGTTGGCACCACCAACGGTACGGAGGAGGCGGAGGATCAGACCTCCATCGACAGCAGCAGACAGCAACATACAGAGGATGAGGAGGACAAAAAGGAGGAGAAATCTGCCGAGGAGGAGGTAGCAGACGCTGATACCAACTCATGGAGGAAGGACGAAGAAGATAAGAAGGAGGATGAGAAGGTAAAGTTGTCTTTCTAGGTTTTTTGTGAATGAAAACATACACATACTAGAAACAAAGGGTTTTATATTTTAATGTTTTTCACTTTTGACAGGAATCTGTTGAAGAATCAACACCGACCAAAACAAATGAAGTACAATCTATTTATTTTCACTTTTTTAAACTTGTTGATATACATATACATAGTAAAAAGTGAGAGTTAATAAATATAATGTATGTTTTAGGAGGAGATTGAGGAGAAAACTGTGGCAGCAGAGGTGGAGGAGGAAAAACCCATTTCAGAATACAAAGAAGCTGAAGAAGAAGCTGCTCCTGATGTTGACAATGAGGAAGAAGAAAGGAAGAGGAAAGAAGAAGAGGAGAGGCAGCAAAAAGAAATGGAAGAAAAGCAGAGGATAGAAGAGGAGGAGAGACAGCAAAGAGAAATGGAAGAAAAGCTTAAAAAAGAGGAGGAAGAAAGGCAGCTGAGAGAGGAGGAGGAAAGGAAGAAGAGAGAAGAAGAGGAAAAACAACAAAAAGAAATGGAAGAGCGGCTTAAAGAAGAGGAAGAAGAAAAACAGAGAAAGGAGATGGAAGAAAAGAAGAAAAAAGAAGAGGAAGAGCAGAAACAGGAGATGGAGGAGAGACAGAAGAGAGAAGAGGAGGAAAGGCAGAAACGGGAGATGGAAGAGAGATTGAAAAAGGAGGAGGAAAAAAAACTAAGAAAGGAGCAGGAGGAAAAAAAGAAGAAAGAGGAAGAGGAAAAACGAAAAAAGGAAATAGAGGAAAAGAAGAAAAAGGAGGAGGAAGAGAAGCGAAAGAAGAAAGAGCTGGAGGAGAAGAAGAAGAAGGAGGAGGAGGAGAAACGGAAAAAAGAGATGGAAGAAAAGAAGAAAGAAGAGGAGGAAAAGAGGAAAAAGGAGGCTGAGGAGAAGAAGAAAAAAGAGGAAGAGGAGAAACGCAAAAAGAAAGAGATGGAAGAGAAGAAGAAGAAAGAGGAGGTATTGATGTGATTTGTGCGTCGGCCTCTTCAAAAACCTGGAAAACTGAAATGAAGGCTCAGTATTAATGCCCCCATTTGTAAAATAGCACAATACAGACATTTTAATGGAGCACAAGTCCTTAATCCTGAAGATTAAATGACACAGAGGGAAAACATTTTACTTTTCCAGGCTTTGTTCTTGCTTGCAGATATTTGCTGTATGATATGGTTTTGTGGTGTGGTCACAGATCACAGTACAGTCGCACTGCTTTGTTCCCTTCATGCACAAAAGAGGTGGCAGCATCAAGGATGTCACAGTGTCTTAGTTTACATCTGCTCTGCAGTCACTGCCAGGCCTTTCACTCCAACACTGCTTGATGGCTTTTATTGTGGGACTTTTAACATTTCTGTTTCCACTGAACATGCTGCTTTTATTATTTCATTTATCCTTTCTGTGTCTTCATTTCTCTTGTGTAAAGGAGGAGAAGCCAAAGAGATTTGGGTTTAAGGAGAAGGTAAAACTACACTCACTGCCAGTCAGGATACATCATCTGTTCTTTTCTTATATGGAAGAAATAAATGGAATTTGTTTTCCTTCTTCTTGCAAGAATGAACCAGCAAAACAGAACGGCGCTCTCGCTGAGAATAAATTCAAGAAATTGGAAAAGACATCAAGGTAAATCTTGTCAGAAATCTAATCTTATCACAAAGTTTCTGAATTGCACCTTTCAAAGAATTACTAACCCTAACCCTATCAGTTCAGTCTACTTTAGTTCAGTTCACTTCAATTATGTTGAATTCAGTTCAGTTATGTTGAGTCCAGTTTGCTTCGTTTTCATTCACTTCAGTTTAGTTTAGTTTACTTTAGTTAGTTTAGTTCAGTTGAATCAATTTAGTTCAGACAATTTAAATTCAGTTCAATTTAGTTTAGCTCAATTCAGTTCAAATTCAACTTAGTTCATTTCAGTTTGGCATAGAAAAGTCTAATTCAGTTAAAATTCAAGCAAGTACAGCTGAATCTAGTTGAACTGAATTGAATTTAATCGAATTGAACTGGACTGAATTACCAATTCAATGCTCTGCTTGCTTAAAATAAAACAAACAGGACTCAAGTTACCATTTGCTTTAGACAGACAATGCTTACAGTGAGCTTCACATTCAGTCAGTATATTCTATGAGTTAAACAGCCGTGCATGTTTGTGAGCAGAGACAACACCAAGGCAGATGATGTGGAGCGACAGGAGGCTGAGCGGAAACTGCAGGAGCTGAAGAGGCGACGAAACAACGCAGAAAGTGAGGAGTTTGAGAAGATGAAGCAGAAACAGCAGGACGCAGAGGCCGAGCTGGAGGAGCTGAAGAGGAAGAGAGAGGAGAGGAGGAAGATCCTGGAGGAGGAGGAGAAACAGAAGAAACAGGAGCAGGACGACAAGAAAGCCAAAGAGCAGGTGAGGATTTGCTCCATGATTCTGCATCATTGATGGTAGATCTCAGATTAAAAAAAAAAAAAAAGAACTTACACTAAGAGATTCAGTTTGTAACCGGTGACAGATATTTGACAGTAAACTGGTGTTCTTGTTGCAGGAGGAGAGGAAGAGGATGAAGGAGGAGATTGAGAAGAGGAGGGCTGAGGCTGCAGAGAAGAAGAAACAGAAGGAGGAAGAGTCCACATCAACTGCTTTTGCTATCAGTCCTAAAGGCTCCTCTAAGGTGACTTTTGAATCAAACATTCAGACGTCTTTGATTTGTTTTACAAGAGGAACACAATTTAACAATAACACACTTTCTTCATTCAATGTAGCTTTATTGTTTTAGGGGTTTTTTTGTTGTTGTGTTTTTTGGCCCGATTTTGAGATTAGGAAGGCGATTGTTTCTGATAAGAGAAGTTGCTGTTTTTAACTGTTTTGAGCATAAACGTAGCTGAGGTTTCTTCAATAGTTTGTATGCACACATTTTAAAAGGGTCACAGTTGAGCTGTACAGGCTATAGAACATAATTATCTCTAAAATAGATTTTTCATAATCTCTCCGAGATTTCAATCTCTTTTCCAAGAGAGATATACGAATGTAAAATATAATTAGACATGCTCAAAAAGAAATCTTTCCAATTGGCATGGGTCAACCAGTTTTTTTCAGGGTCGACACCAGTTTTTAGTCATGAAGAAGACAAATAACTGATATTTGGAATGTTTGTAGGAAAAAAGAAAATCTTGTCAAAATTTAGAATAACACAAACTATAACAAAAAAATTTGTTGAAAAGCTTTTATTTGTTTTTCATATATGTTTAATTAAGAGAACGGTTAACAATTTTCCTTGAGTAATGGTACGCTGCTAGTTCTGGTGTGGAACCAATCAGTGCTGTGGGCGGGACCTTGTTCAAAACCACAGAGTGCAGTATATTTTTTAAACTGATTTATTGTATTCAGTTAGTTCAGCCAGTTAAAAAAATAACAATACTAATAATCAGAAAAATGCTGAATGTTTGATTGTTTATTACAGACTATAGACAGCAACACATTGGATTCCAGATGTTTACAAAACAGTTCAGTTCAGTTGTATTTTTATAGCACAGATTCACAACATAAGTCATCTCACAGCAGTTAACATAGTAAGGTACAGACCTTATGAATTATAAACAAAGAAAATACTGGTGTTTTTAAAGGCATACATCAGCATTTCAGGAAACATGCTTATCCTTTGTCTTTGCCAAATTCCAATGAGAAGACTGACGTGACCTCAAAGTCTGTACAGCTTAATTTTGCAGCTGCCCGGCTCTGGACGAAGGGAACAACATCTCTTCTCCAACACCCACAGATTTATTATAAGAACTGTTCATACAGCGCCGCCTCTCAAGCTCCTTGAGTCTTGTCATTGCCACGAGGTTGCCAGGCAACCGGTGGAGAGTCCAGGAAGTTACTGAGGCATAACGGTCGTAACACTGCAACTTGTCTTTTTAACACCTCAAACGTTTTACAGACAAGCATGATGTACTGGAAATTAGTGAGCTTTAGAAGTTTTGTTATGTGGATTTTGTTTCTTTGGCCCAGTGATAGCTCCCATTTTTCTATACTTTATGTAAAAGTAAGCAAACCAGCCTCGGCCCATAGCTTTACAGTTAACACACAGACATGAGAGTGGTATCAATCTACTCATCTAACACTCTGAGAAAGCTCACATGTCTTTATGCCCAATAATGCCACTGAGGTCATCATTATACCAGCAGATCTGTTTTTATTTGTTGTTCTTCTTGTCCATCTATGGTCAGACTTTGCTGCCATGTCTGCTTGCTTTGCTGTTCCCATTTTAATTTCTGTTTTTAATTCCTCTTATGTTAGCTATATATCGTTAGTTCACAAGAGCAGAAAGAGTGATAAAAGCTGGCGTCTGAGCTGTTCTCAAATAAGGCTGTACTTGAGTAAGACCATGACTGGGTAATTTTGTTGCTGGGGTATTTTTGGAGGAATGTTGACAATTTTGAGTGTGCATGGAAAGTATAATTCATTTTGAACAGCAGTACCCTGTGTGCGTTTGTGTGTTCTGGCCGCCTTTTTACAAAATCTGCAGTTCAATCACTCAGGCACCAACCAACACAGAGTACAGAGAGACTTTCTTCCCATGGAGGGACTGGTCCTCTGCTCAGTGAGCCAAGAGGGAAGCCAGGGCAGATTTATTGTGTCAGATTTATTTGTGCATGTTAATGACAGAGTGGTTTCGGTAACTTCAAACCATTCTGTTTTTTGTACAGATCGGTGAGAAGGCAGAATTCCTGAGCAAATCAGCCCAGAAAAGGTGAGCCAGAAAGTTTTTTTTTTTTTTTTTTGTTGTTGCAGCAAGATAAATAAATGATTGAACCACAAGTTGGTGGCCTCACTAATGCCCAGCATGTTGTCCATCCACACAGCACCACACCCAGAGTTTCACACACTCCAATTGTCTCCAGGATTGGCAACAGATTGGAACAGTACAACACTGCCATCCAGGTAAGACTTGGCATTATAGAGAATAGTCACCATCCTCAGCAGAGGTGATATTCATATCATTTATGTTATTAAAGAAACCAGTGCAACAATATAAAAATGCTGCATCTGGAGCACGAATGTGAATAAGAATGCCTTTATTGTGAAGCATGTAAAAAACAATGAAAGTATAAAGTATAAGAATAGTGCAAAAAATGTATTTACAGAGAATAAAACTATGTCAGTGCAAAATGGATAATGACAAGGAAAAAAATAAGACAGCAGAAAATACTTTCAAAGGGAGGTAGATCAAAGTATTCAGGTGCTGTATGCTGCACCTCACACATAATATTGCACAAATTTGTGTGGATATGTCACGGCGTGGGGGTGAACCCGAGCAGAGAGCACACAGACGAGGGACTGAGGCAAGAACAAAGGTGGATTTTATTTTTTTAAACAGAGGCTAAGGGAGTGCTGGACAGGGTGGAAAACTGATGTCTGGAGTAACTGAACTAAAAGGGGAGGATGGGGGGTGTGAGCAGGTGGAACCGGGCAGCTGGGTCAGTGGAGCTAAACAGGAAAAACAGGGCTAGTCAAGCAAGGCTTTTTGTAATGGAGAACTTTAGCAAAGTGCAAGGCGAGACAACTGACTGCGTGAGCAGAGTTTACTATCTGGCAGGGTGTGGAGTGTGCAGCCAGCTGTTATGGTGGAGATGATCATCAAGTGAGCTGCACCACAGCTGCCCAGAGTTCCATTGATGAGTGATTGGTGATGAACAGCAGCTGGACAGAGCAGCTCTGCTGAGCTGCAGCAGGAAGGTGGAGAGAGGAATAGGAGGAAGGAGAGGGAGAGGGAGGATGAGGAAGGTCAGGTGGAGGCTGAAGCTGGGACAGAGGAGGGAGCCCTGACAAGATAGCTGTTACCGCTGGATATGATTGTGTTAATAGTGTGGTTTGTCCAGAGTTAATTGACATGACAGCTCTGAGATAAAAACTGTTTTTCAGTCAAATAAAAGTCCAGATTGAATACATTACCAATTTCACAGAAATAACAAAATTTACAACAAAATGTCCTCATTTTCAAAATGTAACTAATATGTTTAACTTGTCAGACATGACAATATTAGACTAATAAACGAAACACTAAGTAGAGCTTTGTTGTTGTATCTGGTCAAGGCAAAGTTAACTTTATTTCATATATAGTCGTTTAGCTAAGTGTTTCCATTCACAGCATCATAACATAAATCTGAGCAGCAGGATAAAAGAAAAGCTGCAGTTCTGATAAATATACCATTTAATTTTTAAAACATATTTGGACAGTAAATGATGAAAATCTCCAATAATGTGTTATATTTGATAAACTTAGAAGTTTTAAAGTTTTAAATGCGAGATCTTAAAATTTAGTAGAGATTTTTGTTTTCAATATTTGCCTTTGCAATGTAGAGGAGGATATAAAGTATAAAACTGCATAAAATTTAAATAAATAAAATTCAAGCACCTCATAATTGTACTCAAGTACAGTACCTGAGTAAATGTAAATATACTAAGTTACTTTCCACCACTCATCCTCACTCAGTGCTTTACTCTGTCTGCCCATGTAAAAATGGTTGCATCCATCTTTTCTTTCCACAGGGAAACAAAGATGTAAAATCCCCAAAGTCTCCGATGGCAGATATTCCTAGTGGAGGCACACGTAGCATCAAAAGCATGTGGGAGAAAGGAAACATCGGAAGTCCCTCTGAAAGTCCAGCTCCTCCAAACAAGGTGAGGCAGAATGAGGAGAGAGAGATGGAAGGATGGACAGGTTTGCTGTTGTCACACTGAAAATCTGAAGTGTTTTTCTTCCAGGATTTGGCTGGAATCAAAGGAGGTGTGTCTGGACGAGTCAACAGTTGGATGGCGAAGCCTGCAGAGGTGGAGAAGACATCAGCACCAACACCTGCAGCAGCAGCAGCAGCAGCATCACCAGCAGCAGCAGCAAAGCCAGCAGTAAGGCCTGATAAATCCTTGTCTTGATCACACGCCCACACACTATTGTAAATTAGACACCAGTGTTCTTCAGCAGAGTAATCCCTTGACATTCTGTGCACGCTAATGTGCTCATTTGCACATCGACGTGCCAGTCTTTTGTTGGCTGCAGACTTTAGATCTGATCTCCAAGACCGGACCAGCTGCTTTCTGGAGTCTAGTGACACCACGTGGACACTTTGCTTTACAGCATCTGCAGAAACAGCTCGCAAACCTTCTCTGTATTAGTCTTTACATTGAGTCAAAGTTTTAAAATATATGAATTGATCCCAAACCTGTGGAAAAATCAATGTACAGGAGGACGCTATCAGTTCTCACTGTCGAAGGCAACAGTCCAACCACAAAGCACTGAGCTGCATTTATGTGTCAGGTGGCTGCATGCCAGCATGCCTTCTTGCAGAGCCGTTTCTACGCCCCTCTAAACATCAATCACTTCGGCCTCTGTAGGTATTTTACTGTTATATTACAGCCCATGAATGCTGCAGTACTCTCAGCTTTAGTGTTTGACTCACTTTAGACTTCATATTTTAGTCTTTGTGACTCATCACCTGTCGACCATGTTTTTGGTCTCCTTCAGGGAGGGTAAAAGGTCACATCCATTCACATATGTCACGTACAGGGCCATTATTATCCACCATCGCAGCGCTGACACAACAACCAATGAGCAAGTGTGTACTGAGTGGTTCATATTATATATTATTCCATGGACACACGTTATCACATTAATAAATACATTAGGTCATTTCTAAAGTGTACTTGACGGACAGAGTGTCCTTTTCTTGAATTAGGACACCAGCTGCTAATCCTACCGCGTCGTCTGGAGACATTACACTATTTCCACATGCAGTAGCATTTCTGAATGACGTGTGACATTGTTCTGAAGCAAAATTTATGAGCTATGAGATATCTTTAGTGTCAAACGTCTTGGCCAAAGTAGCAGTTGCAACCTTGCCGTTACTTTTGCAGTAACACTTCCCCCTGATGGGATGAAGCTGTACAGCAGTCTAGAGTGCATGTGTGATCCTTAGTATCACTGTATTTTCTTTCATATGTTTACTCTGTTGTTTCATTTTTTTCCTGCCTTTCTGTCCTCTTTAATTACACTCTTTCTCTTAGCTATCCACATGCAAACTTTTCCTGCTGTTCTTTGTCTCCTCTTCAAACTAGTAAAGGTACCACTTTGCATGTATTTCACTATAACTGCCACAACTGTGATGGAAAATAATTCGGTACATGTACTCAAGAACAATGCTTTATTCTCATATATCCATTTGATGCTACTTCACACTCCAACTCTTCTACAGTTCATTGACATATTGACCTTTTTTACTTCAACGTAACAAGAAACAGGTGATTAGAAATATAACAATTTGGTGGTTCTCAAACACATTTCTAAAAGAAATGTGTACTTGGTGTTCCTTGCCACATTTTAGGTGTTAGCAGGACAGAACAGAAGTTTTGATATTTCATATTTCCTGATAATACTTCAATATTATTTCTGCTGAATACAATTTTGACAATAAACCTTTTACTTATTGTTTATTTTTACACCAGCATGCCTGTGCTTTTACCTAAATAAAACAATATGAATACTTCTTCCACCACTGGCTGAGACTAACAGGGCTGTGGGTCTCATTTGTTTCAGGATGTGAAACCAAGTGACATCGGTAGCAAGCGTGGCATGTGGGAAACCAAGAAGGCCTCTACGCCTGGCAAGGTAACACACACACCTCACATGCCATGGGGCAATGGTATGTTTTGAAAGATTTCTTGTGACGCCATCCCGCTTTTTTTGTTTGATTCAGTTCAAATAGATGGATGAATTCATGGAGGTAATTTGTGGATCTGTGAGAACAACACCGAATGCACGTTTCACCAGGCATGATGTGGTTGATTTGTGATGTTTAAGCACTGATTTTATGCTCTCTCAGTGTGCGTTTCACTGGAGTTGTTCCTCTCTCAGTTCAGTCAGTTTACACACTAAATCATCATTCTGTTCTTTGATTATTTACATGATTTTCTAGTAAGGGACTATATGAAAAGTATTGGGTGGTGTGGCGGCTGCACGGTGGTTTGGTGGTTAGCACCGTCGCCTCACAGCTAGAAGATCACAGCCCCCCCGCTATCCTGCTGAGTGGTGTATAGATAATGAATGGATGGGTGGTGTGGGGCTTAGTATAGGGGGAGAGATATGTGCTTTTCCTTGGGTGTTTTTTCTTGGATGAATCATAGACTGTATATAAGGATGTAAACCCCCTCCCACCTGTGACATCACCAACAGGTTTCCTTGATAGCACTTTCGAAGCTCGGCGTGGTGACTCCTGCCTTCCCCGTCTTGGCAGTGTGTGACTCCTCTGAACTCAATGAGCAACGAGGCGGAGGATTAATGCAGCTGAGAGAAGCCTTTGAGCCATGGACTGTCCTATGATGACACTCATCCATCACTTACAGCAGCCACGCCCTTAACTATGCAGGACTTTAAGCCTTGAGTTAGTTATATGAGTTATATAAATATCCAGTCCTGCTTTAAACATGTTTATTTCTGCAGTAAAGTTAGACATTTTAACATGAGGTTCGATGCCCTTTTGAAGCCAGCCTCAAGTGGCCATTTGAGGAACTGCAGTTTTTGACAGTTACACATTGGTTTTAACTGTCGGTTGCTGCTTGGTTTCAATGGGAACATCACATATTTACACTGTGCTAAAAGCAGCACCAGCCCTGTCTGATCACAAAGGACTATGAGTGGAAGAAATACAAATGCAAATGCTGACCAACAGCCCGACTTTAACTCTTGAACCCAAACAATGATTCTTAGCAAGATGTTTCCTCCCAGACAAAATGTCAAGAGCCCACATAGAGCAGTGGTTTGAGAGAGGATAAAGCGGTGTATAGATATAGGATGAATGGAAAAGAAAGCAACCAAAGCACCTCAGCTAAAAAGTCCTTCACCTTCGGAATGTCCCTAGCTGGGCATTTTCAGAACCTGGCGTTTTCAGCTGTCATATCATGTTTTGGTGCACACAAATTGATTTTTTATAAAGGGAATAAGGAACAGAACCTCACCTCACCCAAATAATTTTCATACAGTCCCTAACTTATCAGTATGTGTCATGTTAGAAGCAGGATATATTTTCAATCTCAAACCTCTGACTGAGCTGCATGAACTGAAAAGGAAATACTGATTTTGATGTGATGAAGGAGATGGTTGCAATAACTGTGGCTTTCTATTGTGTCATTCTTCCACCCTCCCACACATACCCAATAAAAATGACTATATGCTATCTTTAGTTCCTGAACTGACTTTGAGGACATAAATACTATAACTTGGCTCTGAACCATCACTTTTCTGATGTGGTTGTTCATTTCAAACATGGATTATTTTTTATTATACAGAGATGTGAGCTACATGTTATTACAGGACGTTTAAGGTGTACAGCTTTTAGTTACTTACTAAGACAGTAGTTGCACAGTGAAGATATCATGGTTGAGTGCATGTGCTTATGCTTCAGTGTTGTGTTTGATGTATTTTTTTTTAGCTCAGACTGCTTTGAAGGGACTCTTTGATGTATGATTTCACTCAATTATTTAAGAGAGTCATTAACAGTAAGTAGACAACATATCTGATATCTGTGGGAACACCACATAATACTAAACATCCATCTTTCAGGTGCAGAAAAACATGTTCCTGATATTTAGACTTAGATTATTAACCAATAAAACACTCCATCATTTTCACTCCCACTCTCCTTCACTGACAACCTATTCAGAGTTGAGACAATAATTTTTATATGAGTTTCTTTATTAGGATCAACATTAATTTACATGAAGCAGAAGATATTCATCCACCAGAACACACATCCAGACTAGGAATTATTTCTAAAATAAGAGCAGGTTTTGCTTCAGCATCATCAGCTGTTTTCATTAGTTTTTCCATCATCTTTCAATCATTCTCTCATTCATTTCTTCTTGTTTACAGGTGGCAATTGGAAGCAAGTTTGTCACTAATGGTAAGTTTCTGAGGTGACTGTACACAGTGGCTGGATGTGACTATAAGTACAATTACTGAAATACTGTACTTAAATACTATTCTGAGCTATTATATTTTTTGTATTATTATATACAAAATGATGATGGACTTAGTGGCAGAAGTGCAAACCTTGATCAGCTACAACATCAAAATGTGGCGTCGTACATATCAATGCATCAGAAATAGTGGTACAATAGCATAATATAGAATAGCATGATGCTGAAAGCAGCCTTTCTGGTGCATAATTATCATTTTCTATTGATTCTTCAAAAGAATAATCATTTCTTGCCATGGGTTAGAGGACAAGTCTTTCAATAAACAAGCTCTCATGTAGGCTGGTTAATGTGGTGCTACAGCCAGCTGCTAATTAGCGTAGCTTAACGTAAAGACCAGAGGGAAAGAACTTGCCTAGTAGGTGTAACAAACTACACCTACCAGCACCTCCAAAGCTCTTTAACTAACACAATACATGTTAGTTTAATCAGTGTGAAAACCAAAGTACAATAACAACAACATGTGTTCTCACCAGTGTGATATGTTGGACTATTTTTTGGCCAGGTGCACTGACTTCCTGAAGTATCCAGTTCACGGTGACAACCAGACTCCCTTGTAACCCAACCAGCTGCTGATTGTAGCTTCACATTTAACGTCTTATTTACATCTGAAACAGACAGCTGAGGAATGATTCAAAGGGCAAATGACAAAGCACATTTCCCAAAATATCCAGTACACTTTGCTGACGATTATATTGTGGTTAGATCTACTTTTACTCAAGTGAAGGGTCTGAACGCTTCCGCCAACACTAAATGTGTGCATACTACATGTTAAACCGGGGTTTATGTCGATCAGTCCTAGGGGAAGCAGAGTTTAGATGAAGTGCATCTGCCCTTCAAACCATTCTCTGGGCAAGGAGGGGGAGGACTTGACTGATTTATGGCACACTGGAGGCTCATAACTACAACAACCCACCAACCTTCCTTTGTGCCAGAGTAGCTTCTCACTGTAAATCAAATCTGCTGCTGGAGATTTTTGGGCACGGGCTCAGCTCTGTGGCACTGAGGTCTATATTTAAAAACCCCTCACCATGACCTTGTCTCCCAGTATAAAGTAAGTTCCAGACTCCTGGGATGGCTGTCGTGTTTGTGCCGTGCACTGTTCACCCAGTGCCACCTGGACTGGCCAGTGTCTGCGAGCTGTTAGACATACCACAGTGCAGCTGCTTGATTTTCACATTACAACCGAGTGCTGGGGAGGATTACTAACCATTTAAGCAACAAATCGGCCTCGATCACCAGGCTTATTCACTCAGGCCTGAGGATAAAGACCTAACATGTACCTCAACAGTAACAGGGGGCCACTTTAAATGTGTGAAATTACAGCATAAATCATAAAAAAAAGCCATGTCATTGAGTGATGTTGGCACAGTAAAGCTGCCCTCCTTCTTTGCGCTCAAAAGTCACATTTCGTCAGACATGAGGCCGTCGCTGCTTGAGCCAGAGTGTGAACAATAGGAATGGAAAAGCGTTTGTCGAGTGTCAGCTTCAACCCTAAATAGCGATCCTTGTTTGCCGCCTCTCAGTTTCTTCATCAGAAATAGACAGCTGAGGAATGAAGTAAAGGGCAAAGACAAAGTTATAGCTTTCAATCACAAAGAGAAATGTCCTGACTTTGACTGCAGGTTATGTGTCAGCAACAGTAGCAGTGGCTCATATCTACAGACCCATAAACACACATGCATATACATTAGACAGAATATACATTGACAAGTACGGCCATTAAACCTTTGATTAACAGCCCTGGGACTAATCTTGTTCAACACCTAATAAACTATGTTAAGTTATGCACTTTGAACAGTGATGTTAACATTGCAACACTGGCTAATAGATCTTCAATGTGTTTCTTCTCTATTAGCAGGCATCCGACGCTAACTGTTGACATCCCTGTTAAATCAAGTCCTACCTGAGCAAACACAGGGCTCTGCTACTGTTTGTGCATCTGTTCAACTTCACCACACCTGCATTTCGCTTGAGGATCACACCTGAATAAGGAAAAGAGGAGGGTCTTTATCTTCACAGTATGAGTAACTTTACACCACTGCCGACTTAAGATTAGCCAACCTTTGAGATGGTCCCTCAAAAATGAAAAGATATTGATGTGCTTTTAGCATCTTTCACTTGATTTTTGGCTCAAAGATTTTCAAAGAACACCCAGTCGGAGTCTTTTTGGATACTTTGCTTTCAACCCACACCAACATGTTCGTTGTTCTTATAATGTATTTGATGGTAATGCCATATAGCTTTTACGAAGTAATACGCATTTTTGCTTTGTGGTTACTTATACTCACTGCTTTTTGTGATGACAGTCACAGTTTTGAGACCGTAGAAAGTATCCGACCACTCAGCAATACGCTGGGTGATAAGCATGTACATAATTTTGTTTCATGAGGTGGTACCACTTTCTGCTAAGAAGCTCTTCATAAAGGGTTTATAAATAATAAAAAATAACTATTCCAGTGGTTAATGTATCCTGTATTATCGCTTTATAGATCAGTTAGAAGCCATCAATGAGAACAGCTTTTGGAGTAAAGGAACTCCTCTGGCCTGTGTTCATACTTTTGGTACCACTTTTTAATAAGGAATCATTGTGCTCAATGACTTCAGGCTTAATTATTCACCGACTATAGCATGATAGATGAAATAATAAGCACAATACTAAAGTTGCCAGAGGACAGCAGAATAGACCAATTGGTTTTTCACTTCAAGAAGGAAACGTCAACATCTTCTGGATGGATTGCAATGAAAGTTTGTACAAGTATCTACGTTCACCACAAGACACTTAGAAATAATTTAAGTTATTCTATGACTTCCATGTAGTGTCATCACCAGGTCAATATCTAAATGTGTCTAAGACTTTGGTTGAACTGCAAAAACCTGCATAGCTAATGATTTTCCTGTGATGCTTTAGCTTATTGCAAAGGAAATGTCAGCATACCAACAGGCTAAACCAAAATGGAAAACATGTTAATGTCATATCTGCTAAACATCACCATATCTGTGGTCCTGTGTTGCATGACATTAGCATTTAGCTCAAAACACATACACTTATCCCCTTATAAGCTTTGGCCAAAGTCCATTTATCAACATCTAACTAACTTTAACATCTGAGTGGATAATTGAGTCTTTAATGGGGTTTTAGCATTTATAGCTTCAGACATGATGTCTTATTGAGAGATGAGTCCCATTAGTTGCTAAGTTTATAAAGCCTTTATGAAGAGGGTAGTATTACAAGGTGGTACTAAAGAGTCAACCTCAGACCAGAAGATACTATCAGTGGCACATTCTGCTCAGGACTGCAGCCAAAGAACAACAGTGTGCAACATTTCTGTGAAAAACACCTGAGTTTGTTACCTTCTGGCCTTGTATCAGTAAAAAAAAAAATCACATTTTTTTTGTAATATAAACACCATCAAAGTCCATTAATACTTGTTCATGCAATTATCTACTGCAACAAATATCCAGTGACCAAATCTATTCAACAAGCAGGGTTAGGGTTAGTCTGACATCTTCCTTATCTATCTCTCATTTACAAGCCACTCATTTTTTCAGTTCTATTTGCATTGCAGTAACAGTGAAGGTTTTCAATTGCATTTTTCAGTCTGTTTTATCAAAGCCTGTAATTCAGTGTGTCTGTCAGCAGTGCACTTGAGTGGATTCCTGCTAGAATGTATTGTGAGTCTTTCATTATTGTTGTAGTGGTTTGATCTGTTTGAAATTATTGTTTGTACGGCTTCAGCAATAAAAAAAAATTAAAAAACAGAAAAACAGTTCATTCGAGTTCTTTTGGCTTTATTTTTGCTCACTGTGAGGAAATGCTGTCCTTCCTAAGCACCTGTGAATATATGGCGTGTTGAAACCTGAGTGACTGGTGAAAGCCCAAACAAATATATGACATTCTACCATGACAGGAATGTACCTGCAGAATGTGTGTGTGTTTCTGAGACAGCGCTCTCATGTCCAGCTGTCTAACAATAGACTGGTCAGCCATAGGGTGCTGCGGTCACATGAGTAAGAAGGGCTGGTCTATGTATCCTTGATGCTCAACCTGTTGGTGAAGTTCAAGGGGCTGAAGTCTGTCGCTCGTCTCTGAGCTCCCTCTGTCTTGGTTGCAGGTAAGGACACTCTTATGTGGGTAAATTTTAAAAAAATGTATTAAAGTCTTGCTTAGCTGTAAATCTTAAAACTGAATTACTGTCTGAAAAATATTTCCTGAGTTTTCAATTCATTTATTAGCATCTAGATTTGGAGCTCACTGACAGAGATTATTTTTTAAAGTCACTTTCAACATCTAAGGGAAGTGTTTCCCTAAATACTGCTTCAATTTTTATGCTGTTTAATCAGATGTGACTGAATCGCTTCCACAACAACTCAATCAAGATTTGAGATTCATTTCTTTTTACTAGTGGTGCTAGTATTAAGGGACAAACAGGTTCTTACAGCTTCCTAAAGTAGATATATGTACTGATAATATTTCATTATAGCATTATAATATATTATAAATACACTACAAAATCTATAAAATACCATTAAAAATATAATTAAGTAACAACCAGACATGGATAACAATTAAATCTATTCTCAAGTCCTGTACTTCACTGCAAGTTTGAGGCTTTTTGAAGTGCATAAATATGTGTTATTTTGCAGTCTTAACTAAATCTCAACAGAAAACATGCTTTTTATTGTGCATAGATTACCTCACAGCAACAAGAACTAAGAGTCTTGCTGTGCAGGTTAGAGATTACATGCTAGATATTAGTTTATTTTTTAAAAGAATTATACTTTTTCACAGTCTGCATCAAATCTTTCACACACTAACAGGAGAACTTCCATCAAAATGACAAACTTTATTTTTGATTCTGAAAGCATACAAACACATTTTGGACCACTGCCTGTAGGTATCAGGTATTTTCCAGTCATTATTTGGTAGCTGTTGCCACGTCAGTGACCGGCATCAGATATTTGGTGAAGTGCTGACACTCATTGTCAACTGTGTGAACTGTTGCCATGTCACGCTCTGCTATGCTGTTTGATGATCAGCAACATTTGCCAGAGTAAATATAGGCTAATGGGGATCCATTTTACACAGCTCATCTCGAACAAAATGTCTGACACAGAAGAAGTCGTCGAGGAGGAAGTTCAGTACGTGATCATTTTTATTCATTTGCTAAAATAACTATTATTTTTAAATCAAAATTGTATATTAATTCAAACATATTCTTTCAATGTTTTTCTTTTTTGCTCTTCTGAAGGGAGGGAGAAGGTAAGAAAACTGCATTGTCCCAGATTTTTATATGCCTAATTTAATTTCCAAACATTGTACTAATCATGCATGTTCCTGGTCATCAGCACAAGAGGAGGTAACAGGTGAGAAAAATACCCCTAAATGCTTTGCAGCTTACTACTCACCTCTTGAATAAAGGCTTCCTTCACTTTTAAATTGAGAAGTGATTTTAAAGTGTTATTTTTGCCCTTGTTCCAGACGAGTCAAAGCCGAAGCCCAAGTAGGTGTCCTGGCTCTTCTTTAGTAAAACCTTTAAAACACCCAACAAGACAGATTATATTTACACTAACTTTCATTTATATCAATTTATATTGATAAACTGTTCACATCTGCAGGTTCATGACAAATATCACAGCCCCAAAGATCCCTGATGGTGAAAAAGTGGACTTTGATGTGAGTCAGCCTTATTAAATACCTCCTTCTTGATAGAAGCATACATTTGGATCTGATTGGACAAACAACGGACAGCTTTCTAACCATGTCTGACCCTGATTTGCTCCTCTGATGGCAGGACATCCACAGGAAGCGTCAGGAGAAGGACCTGTCTGAGCTGCAGTCTCTGATCGAGGCTCACTTCATCCAGAGGAAGAAGGAGGAGGAGGAGCTCATCGCCCTCGTTAACAGAATTGTGAGAGTAACAGGAACCAGTGAGTCCTTGTCTGGTTGTCAAAATTCACTTTGGCTACAGGTGTGTTTCTGTGTTTGAACTGTGTTTAGGAGAAGCGTCGTGCTGAGAGAGCTGAGCAGCAGAGGGTCAGGGCAGAGAGGGAGAAGGAGAGGCAGGCCAGGCTTGCGGTACGATCCTTATGCTACAGTTTAGAACACCAGACAACATGAAGACAGTAATATTTGTTCCTCTAAATGATTCATCATCATACTGCATACAGGAGGAGAAGGAGCGTAAGGAGCAGGAGGAGCAGCGTAAGAAGCATGATGAGGACGCCAAGAAGAAGAAGGCTCTTTCAAACATGACCCAGCAGTACAGTGCTGGACAGAAGGTCGTTCAACTTCTTGTGGCTTTATGTGTCAGATATAATGACCAAACAGCAATCAAAAGTAGCTCTGACCTAACTCAGTAAGCATGGTTTCTTGGTTAAAAGAACAATGTAGAAGAGTTACAGGGTCACCAATGAGATCGCTCCACTCATTTAGTTCAAGTTTGAATTAGAACTGGTGATTATATTGAAAAATTAAACGTGGCCTACTACCGTGTTCCCAAAAATGTCTGCACACCACACAAATCTCTCTCTCTCTACATATGTGTGTGTGTGTATATATATATAGGGCTACTTTTACTTTACTTGAGTTTTTATATTAACCTAAATACAACTGACAGCTTTAGAATCTTGTCATTTTTGCAGATTAAATTACTTTGAAAAGTATGAAGAAGTTCCATCCTCTTCTGCAACAACAACATGATAATGCTGCTTATACATGTTTTAAACACATCAGTAAAACGTAATATAGTGATAAAAAGCAATATAAAATACCAGGGACGATTTTTTTGCATTTTGGATACTATTACTGATCATTTTGCTGAAAACGTTGAATTCAAGATGTTTACATTCCTACATTGCTGTAGGAAACTTTAACTTAAGCAGAGGATCTGAATACTTTTTTATATGTTACATCATTACACTAACAGGGTAACGATGAATAATAGTAATAATTTTCTTTCATTTATTTTATCATTCATTTGTATGACAAACTAATTAAAAAAAAAACATATCTCCTTTGGTGTTACATTCAGACTGAATTCTGCTTATTCTATACTTGACTGATGCAGAGTGAGAGCAGAAGAGGAGGCAAGAAACAAACTGAGAGGGAGAAGAAGAAGAAGATTCTGGCTGAACGCAGGAAGCCTCTCAACATCGATCATCTGAATGAGGATAAACTCAAGTATGACAGAGCTGTGCAGGACTTCTAATGTCTCCAGATGTTCACCACTGTATTGTAACAAATGGCTCATATTAACACAGGAATGAATTTAAACAAAGTTAGGAATTTTGATAAGACATTTTTGGCATTACATTGCTCTCAATAAGACTTGTGCTTGTGTTTAGGGAGAAGGCCAATGAAATGTGGCAGTGGCTGATGGGGCTGGAGGCTGAGAAGTTTGATCTCAGTGAGAAACTCAAAAGACAGAAGTATGATGTAAGTTGTCCAATGCAGTTTGGGAACTCATCTTTTTAATACATTCTGCCTCTAATGTCAAAATGAGAGGAAGATGTTCCTCATTTATGACAGAAAGCCAGAGCACCTGACAAATCTGAAGATCTGCTGATAGAATAAGGCATCAGTTTTGTATTTTAGCATGCTCTAGTCCAGGGGTCACCAACCTTTTTGAACCTGAGAGCAACTTCAAGGGTACTGAGTAGTACGAAAGGCACCTTGTTTGATACAAACTTCCTCAATAGCAAACTTGCACCATCATCTTTAAACAATAATAATAATAATAATAATGAAAATAATATGTAAAAAGACTGTCTGATCACATTTATGTTAATTATTCCTTACAATAATTATTAACAACGATTTCCACAACAATGACGGTAGGAAACACACACACATACACACACACACACACACACACACACACACACACACACACACGTATATGGAAATCTGTTCCAATATTTAAAAGTCAGAGGTATCCAATCTCTGAAACTTCTGTAAATATCTTTCTTAGCAGTTTTGTATGAATCAGCATATTGGCAGCATTGTGTTCAAAATCACACCAGTTACATTTCTGTGCAAATTATCACTTCTAACATTTTTAGGAAATCATTAACTGTCATCAAATCATGCTTCATTTGTGCAAACCACTACCTTTGTAACATTTTTGAACAATTCATGAACTCTGTCATGTTTGTACAAATTATCAGTTATGGAAGAAAAAAAAAACTCTCACATTTTGAAATGAATCCTATCACATTAGTACTAATCACCAGCATTTTTCACCAGCATTGCAACATTTTTAACAGATCATAACAACAAATCATTACATGTTTTCAACTAATTATTTTTCACATTTTTGTGTAATGGCACGGTGTTTTGAATGACAGCATGTTACCTCTTTGTCTGTAAATGTGTGTTAGTGGGAAGCCTGGCATTGCAGAGCTTATCATGTCTTACCTTTACCTTGTAGCTCACAGTTCAGATGGTTCAGTTTCCCAGTGATTTCCGTTAAAAATGCAAGGGCAAGAATACACTCAGTGTCCTCAAGCAGCGAGCTGTCTTCCCCTTTGGATTGCATCAACTGTTTGATTTCGGCCAACAGTGACAAAAAACGCTGTAAAACTGTTCCCCTGCTGATCCATGGGGTTTCTGTGTGTAGTAACAGGTCTCCATGTTCAGCTGACAGCTCCTCCAGCAGCACCTTCAATGTCCTGGTTGTTTGGCTTTGGAGCCATTTATGATCTTCACGACACGAGTAATCACATGATCAAATCCGGCCACTTTTGTACATACATATGTCCTGCTGGTGAATGATGCAGTGGTAATGTAGGAATGTTGGGAAGTCTGGATCACCTCTGCATCGTACAATGAAGCCTGCATGGCGACCCGTCATGGAGGAGCCCCATCCGTCGTCAGTGAAACAAGCTTTTCTAATGGTACATTTTTCTCCACGAAGAAACTTTTTGCCACGTAATAGATGTCAAAGCTGCCTTTAAGTCCCGGGCTTTTCCTGTCCGCAGTGCGCATACAGTCTATGTGCGCTAGCAGGTGGCTAGTTAGCATGGAAGCTATGTAGCGGCTAAGTAGCATCTCTCCACATTGTGCCGCTTTGCCGACGCAATAGTCGCCCCGCAAATAGGACACATACATTTATCTTTCACTGTCGTGAAAAAGAACTCTTCCTCCCAGTCATCGTGAAAATAGTGTTTTCTCTTTCACTTTTCTGCCATGTTTTGGAGGTAAAAAAGACCATCTAGCTTCCCAAAGTGTCTGCGCCCGGATGCTGCAGCATAGTGACGTGATGATTTGACATGCGCAGTGAACTTTGACTCAGACAAGGTCAAAGTGCATTTACACCCAAGACATTTTTGTTTAAAAAAAAAATTACAATAAATATTGTAATTTAAAATCTGCATTGATGTAAGTATTTCTGATTTAAAAAGAACAGCAACTATAATTTTTTATAAGGAATTTCATGGTGACTAGTGTTATTTTTAGAACATGTGTGGTGGGCAACTCACATGGTCTCTGCGGGCAACCAGGCGCCCGCGGGCACCATGTTGGCTACCCCTGCTCTAGTCTTTCATACAGTATTTGTTCCATAGTACAGACACTGCCATCAAGAGGTCTAATCTGTGATATCAGTGAGAACTACATAAGATCATCATCTAAGTTGGTGTCCAGAAGTTCGAGATAAATTAAGATGTTCTGGTTCTCAGATTCCTGTTAGGTATCCTGTGTTGTTTTAAGTGCTCTGAGAAATTTGTTTCATTGCAGATCAACCAGCTTCTGGCTCGAGTCCAGGACCACCAAAGGTAGGCATACGTCCCCATGAGTAGATTTCCTCTAAATTACCACGGCCATCTCTATTACAATTACGTTTTAATATGGTTCAACATCTTGTCTACAAGTTCACTCAACCAAAAGTTCCTAGTGTGTCCTTTCACACTCCATACCTTTTCACATTTACCCATTGTCATAGTCATTAAATAAATCAGTGACAACACAGAGTGAAATTGTTTATTTAAATACATTCTCTTAATGCTAAAACAAACTGTAAATGAGCCACAGCCCTCTCGGTTCAGCTGTTCTCTACCTCCATCTTAATCATTAAATGCTCTTGTAAAATTTGCAGTGTATGTCCGCACCTAAGCCGTTGTACACGGTAATTTTGTACGTTATAAAGAGTGAATTGGAACATGAGTGATAAATTGCGATCTAAAATGTTTGCACAGCATTAACAAAACAACATGCTGCAAAAATGCATTAGACTTATCTGTGGGAATGAACAAGATTCTTGATTCTTGTAATTCGAACTTCAACCTTATTGATAATAATGACATTAAGTCTAAGAAGAGGAAACATAGCATAAGCCCCAAATCTTTGGAGTGAACTCTTAGCACTTAAAAGTTATTGGTTTGATTACTTCTAGATCATCTTGCCTCAAATGCTTTTAATCAGTACAGTACAAGCCAAAGTGCACCCTGTTGGTTGAATTGCTAATTGCTGCTCCTGAATGACGTCCATTTGACCTAAACTCACTGTTTGCTGTGCTTTTCCTGAACTCTTTAGCGCCAAAGGTCGTGGCAAGGGCAAGATGGGCGGCCGGCTGAGGTAAATCTGCTGCTGGACTGGGTTGAAGGGAATCGTGACACCAGTGAAGGCCCCACTTGTCTATCATGCATGTATTCATTCTTCTGTTGTGTTGGGTTACATGTCAATTATCATGATATCAAAACAATAAATAAGTCATTACACCCACTCTGTTGCCTTTCTGCAAACTATCTGTGTAAATCTGCCCAACAAACAATACAATAACTCCTTTATACAAAAATTCAAGCTGAACAGCAACACCTGTCTGGTTTAGCACTGTCTTGTGTCTATATAAAAATAATACTATATTAATGGTAAACCAAAAATATGTAAAAATGGCTATTTTACAATAAAAAGATCTAAATTAACTGCATTTCTTTGGAAAAATTAGCAGCAGACATTATTGTTGCCATCATCTAATGAAGAGACAATCTACATGATGTAACAGGGTTCATCATTTCTACTTTTAATTCGGATCTACAATAAGAGCAGACATTCCTCAGCAAAGGCTCCACATAGTGGTGATGCATAACATTATCTGTATATTTACTGTTTTAATTACATTAAGAAAAATATTATATGACAGGAGCATGTGTGACACTGATGGTAAGGACTGAAATATACTGTCCATCATCAAATCCAAGTCTTTGCTGTACATTAAAACTACGTTTCGATATACACATATCGACACCAGTGCATTTTCAGGTTGTTTGTCTCGGCAGAGGAGGGGGGCTTGGGGCTTGGATGGTTCAAGAGGAGGACAATCCAAGAGGGACGAGGAAAACTGAAGAGAGACCACCCTCACCACAGGTGGGTTTCTCTGATCTCTGCTATCACTTGGCTGGCTTTCTGCAGCGCCTAAACACAGGGGATGAAAGGGAATTCAGTAACTGTTACTTTTGCACCCTAAGCAAACTACTTTGTGTAGAATAATTTCTACACAGAATGTTCAACATTTGAGACAACTTCCTGGTATTTAGAACACAGGAGTGATGGTTGCTGGAAATGGGCCTCTGTACTTCTATGTAGATACTCCATTAAAAATCAGCCATTTCCAGCTAGAATAGTCATTTACCACATTAACAATGTCTAGACTGTATTTGTGATTCATTTAATGTTATCTTCATTGAACAAATACTGCTTTTCTTTCAAAAATAAGGACATTTCTAAGTTACCCCATTATTATTATTGTCAAAGGACTCTGTGTAATTGATAGTGACTCTTTGTTTTAGTGTTTGTTCTGATCCATAGTGAATCTGTCACCTTGAGCATGTCAGCAGCTTCGTTGCGTCTCTGAGCCATGTCCTCGGACTCTGTCAGTAGGTCATTCAGCAGAACTGTCTTGTATAACTGACCCACCAGCTCACTCTGCAGGGAGTCCTTCACGTGGTTCACCAGGAAATGCATCACTGCTTTCGGTACACTGAGTCCAAACAACAAAAAATTGAGGAAGCTCAAGTAAAGCACATAAAAAAGGAGCAATGCCAGTATTTGCATCTTGGCAGATAAATGAAAAAATAACGGGGCTGATAACGTTTACCTGTCTTGGATGTTTTTTCGAACAATAAGGAAATATGACTTGATGAGTCTCTCAATGACCTCACAGTCCCTCTGCTCCCGAGCAGACAACTTCCTGGACACCGGAACAGGCTGGCAATGAAAAGGAATCAAATGTGCTTGTTAATGCACATGTTAGGATAAGACAGAAGAAATTAAGATACAGACATGGGCAAAAATCTCGATAAAAGCATTCACTGCAATAGTGGATTTACAGTACGTTTACAGCATTGGTAAAAAGGTGTTTAGAATTTATGGTGTCATAACATATAACAGCACAAAAAAACATCCAACACATACAAATAAAAAAGATAAAATAGGTTGCTCAAAGGGGACCCAGGAAGAGTCCACATTTTAGCTCTATTTTGTCAAGTTAATCTTCATAATCAATAGAGTGGTGGGGTCTTATTATATATTTATATTAGTTAGGTTAAGTTAGCCTTAATATATATATTATAGTCAAGCAAAGCAGTATTTCATAAAACTTTTGTAGGATTTTAATCCCTAATATTTAAATTCCTCAGGTTAAAATGACACTATCAATATCACTACACAGTCTTGAATCCTTTATTTACACTTGTTAGTTTATTATCTAACATTGTATTGCCAATCATAATCCATTTTACTGTCGCTCCAACGGCTGTTGTCTTGAAGGTGCTGTGCACGCTTAAGATCTTATTTGTCTACATTTTTTTTTCAAAAGGTGCCATCCATATATAGTTATTGTTATTGTTATTATTATTATTATTATTATTATTATTATTATTACAACATGGGATGTAAGAGGAGCCCCGGCAGCTTACCCAAAATCTTTCTCTAAAACTCTTACTATTGTTGAAGATCAGCAGCTAAGCTTTAAAATTCATGCATATCGACAAATGCAAAGTACCCACCACATCCAACAGGTTGACAGCGTGGCCCTTCTGGGGGCTTGCAGGGGCCTGCAGCATGGCTCTGTCACCAGCTACACTTTCTTCTCCCCTCCTCAACATGCCTCTCCAGCCGCCTGTTGCGTTGTCTACCTGCTCACCGACAGGAACGCTCTGAGGGCCGCTGGCTGCTGCCTACAGGGAGGAGAGAGACGGGGGTGAGGATCTGTCAGGGGTAAATGCTCAAACACCTGCAAGGTCTGTAAATGTTTCATGTGCAGAGAAAGTAAGGAAAAGAGGTTAAAATCAAGAAGGTTAATCAAATCTGCCTGCATTCATAAGACATGTTATGATTTCACAGTAGTGTTAAATAGCAGAATGCCAAGGCCTTCTTTGAATTCAGTGCAAAGAAGTTCATCCAGAGCAGTGACTGGTGGAAAACACAGATGAGCAGCATGCAAAAATGACATAACCCAGGCTTAGGTGTGGGTGACATGATGGTGTTCATCATGACACAATAGAGATCTCTCAAAATGACAGATACTTTTTGCTTTGGAAATTTGATAGAATGCTGACAGTGATTGTTAATGTTATTGAATTGGTCAGATTGGCCTAAAACATAAGTCCTTTTGTGTATTTTTGATCAGAGTTTTCATACTGTTGTTATTAAATTATATCTTCTGTTTCAGAAGATTTTATCTATATCACCCACCCTGCAAAGGCTGGTAAAGGTTTTTTCTTTTTTTTTTTTTTTTAATTTCTGCTTTTTAAAACAACAACGACAAAAAAAAAAGGGTTGAATGTGGAGTTGTGTTTTTTTTTTCTGTAAGTGTGACCAGCATGCAGAAAAAGGGTTAGATGTACATTACAGAGGGAAGGCCACAGGTCACATCAGTTAGGTTGTAAGAGAGAAAAACTACTCCTCCAACCCACTACATTTGTGGGCCACTGAAGGCACAGAGGGGGTTCTGGCTGATTATAGAGTAATTAAAAAAAGGCCTGGGGGTGGAAAGTGGTCAGATGTAGACAGGCAGTGAGTGTAAGGGACACACCTTGGGGACCTCGCCCTCAAAGGCAGGAGGCTCAGTGGGCGAGAGAGACTGGCCACCTGGGCCTTTAAGGGACTATAGAAAGACATAAGGAAGAAAAGAGTGGACAGAAAACTGGCAGGAGCTCAAGGCAGAGGTGTGGATTAGGTTTACATTCTGTAATGTGGAGAGAATAACTGCTAGATTTAAATATAGAAGACATCTGAAGTTGTCCAACTCTTTGCTGAGAGCAGACTGAATGCGACTGTGCTAGAGACTGATAGAAAATCTGTTAAAACCTGTTACAAGAAAAGACCAGGAGAGTGAATCTCATAGATGGACCTTACCTTGTCTCTGGGAACAGCAGGGGGCAAGTCTCTCATTCTATTGCGTCTTTGCTCCTACAAAAACAAAAGATTGACAAATATACCGTCAAAATTAAGAAGAGGAGCAGAGAAAAGGGTTTCCGTGACTCATAAAACTGCTTCATTAGTTGTTTTAATAAACATTTCACTTATTTGTGCTGTGCTGCCACTGAAATGTGCATTAAGATTAATGCTAAGCGAGGTCACGTCTTTACTATTAAAAACTGTCAGCCTAAGATTATTGGAGAGGATCTAAAAATACTGTATTAAATACATGTATTTTATAAAGAGACATTTATTTGTGTCCATGAAAGCAGTAGATAATCTCTTACTTCTATGTTGTTGTTCATGAGGCCACAGGCATCAGCAAAGTCGGGGTGTTTCGTGTTGATATAGGCCAGCTCAATGGCAACCAGATTATGAACCTGAAAACAAATTCAGAAAATGGATTAATCAGACTTGGGCTGGACTGTAACTTCCCTAAAACTCTGTACTACTCAGTGTGAGCAGGTCCTGACCATTTCATTTGTGACTGGGAGTCTTTTTCTGAGAAGGGAGGTGACAACTTCGACTATGGCATCATGGAGTTTTGGAAACCTCAACAACTCCTGCGATAAAAGACAAACAATCAACGGAATTAGCATTCGAGATCGCAGTGCTGGGTATTTGCACATACCAGTCAGTCATAACTGGAATGTGTATTTTTATTTATGCTGAGGTGTTTCTCACCTGCGTGCTATAGTTACTGCAGTGTTGGATGATCCTCTGCATCTCCTCATGAACCAGCTCCACACAGCGCAGACTGGGCTCCTCCAGACGTTTGATCTGCCGCTTCACCAACAACTCAAATGAAACCTCAGGCACAAATAAAGCAGGCCTCGGGCCCTGTAAAAGGCAATTAAAGTGTGAGTGTTCCCAACGTTAAATGTTAAGCCTATAACATAGATATATAGAATAGATGGCAGAAACCCACTGTTGCATTTCTGATTGCCGTGAGCACATCGATGGTTGTCAGGCCACCCAGAGGATCGACTGATTCTAAAGTGCGACCAAACGTTTCATGGAATATATAGCAGATTCTTGCTCCACCACATCTGAAAATGGAAAAGAGACCAAACTAAAACATACAGGAAGAATCTGTTTTCAGTAGATCATTCAAGAGAGAGCGATGCTAGCACCCCTTAGTGGTATGTTGGAGTACATGTAGTTCAGAGTTGTGTAACTCACAGTTCAGCTGTCTCGATGTATTTGGCCGTGCCCTCTATGGTGTTGCAGTACTCTGCAGCAAACTTGGTGATGAGCTGCAGCAACGTGGCGCTCTTGTCGTCAACAGGTTCACCATAGCTGTTGAGTAAAGACTGGTACTGTGCTGCCAGCACATTGATCCTCGTCTTCAGCTCAGGAAGACAGTCTCTGATGTGGTGCATCAGTAACCTATAATATCAAAGAAATCAGCTTTAAATTTCATTAAAAAACAAAGAAGGAGACTTGTCAAAGACTACATCGGTTATTAACTAAGAGGATTCAGAAGTTACTGTCATATTTCACTTTGTCAGAGTGGATGTAAACCTCAAAAGATTTCATTTATTACACTACAAAACAGTAAACAGATAACATTTAAGATGGAATAAATACATACATTTTGACACCATACCTGTTCAGAGTTCTAGCCAGATATTTGGTTCCATTTCTGTTTGCGAGGGAGGGGTACCTCTTCTGTAGGAAGGCATATTCATCACGGATAGAATCTGCTACTGATTTCTTTTGATTGATATCCAACTGACTCCTAAGAAAATGCAACAAAAAAAATTATGACTGGGTGTGGGTCTTAGAAATTTATGTTTCTATTGTTTTACTGTTTTCCACAATGCAACTTTATCTGAGCATCAATACCTGTTAACTACTCCAATAATGCCCAGTTTGACAGGAATGACTCTGCCCATCAAGACATCCATGGCATCTGTGCCAGCATCCATCAGATCCAGCTTGGTCACCACTGCTAGTGTCCTTCTGCCTAAACACAGACAAACACACATATCTAGTTACAAAAACACTCCTGTGGGAAGAAATGCAAAAAGCGCACAAGTGAGAAAATAAGAATAAGGGTAAATTCTGAGAAAGCAGTATTTTTTTTAGTGTCAGTGGGCAGAAAAATCCGTAATAACCTTTTAGCATATTGTAATTGAAATGGTCTAAGCTGAGACCAGATCTCTGCTCCGCCTCTTGGCTCCATTTTCAGGTTATACAAAATCAAGGTTGTGATGGAAGAATCTAGGCAATCATGAGTCTTTTCAGCCACATCAGATGAGAGTTTCAAGAGTATGAACTCCACAGCTGAAGTAGCCTATAGTGGTAAAAAGGTTTAAACAGCAGACTTTCACTAAGGAGAGTGAGGTTTGAATCCTGTTTCAAGCTAGACTTAAATGCTGAAGTCTATCTTGATTGTATTTTATACATATACCGTGCTCCCCTGGCAGGAGGGGCTCAGGACAGAAGGGGGAAAACTGCAGGAAGAGGGCTGTATTTTCACATTTTTTGCCTGGTCCAAGGTTAAATTGGAAAAGGGAGGATTCTGTCAACTGCCACTTTAAAAGGAAAAAACAACAAACGCAAAGGAAGAGCAAACAAGGGTACCATCAAGGTCAACCTCACGCGCCACCTTGAGTGCCTCTGAGGTTGCCATGTCTGTGTTGGCAGCAGTCACAGCCAGGATGATGGAGTTGGGATTGGAGATGTACTTCAGAATCAGTTCTCTGATCTGGATCTCTATGTCTTTGGGCTGGTCTCCCACTGGTACCTGTTTTAAAAAATAAACATGGAGTTCAAACTATTACAGGGTTTTACTTTTTTCAAAAACATTTTAAGTGGCTAAATCAGTCAAAAAAATCATGTAAAACTAGGCAGGGACAACAAGGCCTATAATCATATAATTATTAACTACATGCATTTATTAACATTTGCCACATTTAAGGTATATACAACAAGATTTTTTAGTACTGTGATTAGTCAATTAACATGACCCAGACCCAGGCAAGTGGCAGAAAATGGACAGGTAGATTTAACTATTAAAATTATTTAAAGCTGCTCTGGCACAATATGGGTCAATTAGCTTCCTATCTTGTTTCTATGGATAACAATGATAGCAATAAAGTTTTAAACAGCCCTCTATAACCACAGTATATCATTGCAGTTTACAGATGTATAACATCTGCTTGCATTCCCGCTGCAGAAGTTAAAAGTAGTCTGACTGAATACAGTAGGCAACAAGAAATATTCAAGAACTTTGTAAATGAAATGTTTGAACGGTCTTTTGAAGGAGCTGAACTGGGTGCTTTATTTGGACTGTTAAAGATCTGCAGATACACTGCATAAATTTCATTAGCAGAATTATTTAGTTGTCATAGAACGCACAGGTTGGGACATGGGAAAGCATAAGGGAAACCTATGTTACCTTTGTAATGCCAGGAAGGTCCACTAATGTGAGGTTCACAACATGTGGGGAGAAGATTTTCAGGTGAATGGGTTCATCACTAATACCCTGGAATAAAACAATAATGTCAGGTTGCTGCTGACAGTTAAGCATGATCCACTTCCTCCACGGAGGAACTTTTTTTACTACCTTTCATGTTCTGTATTAATAAGTGCACTTAGCATACCTTGTTATTGCCAGAAATTCTTTCTGTTTCTGTTTCGATTTCTTGTCTGATCTCCTCAAAGTCTGTGTATATCTGAAACAATAGTTTGACCACACATGTTAAGGATGGTATTGACAAGCAACATCAGTGCAAGAATCAGTTCTTGAAATTCAAACAATAAGAGCAACAGGGAGGGACAAAAAAATGAAAATGACAGAGAGAGTTTACAAAGAAATACTGAGAAAATGCTGTTTACTGTCATGAGGCTATCAGGACATCATAAAGGTTTCTTTGTTCAAAGATGAAGAACTACTGTAAAAGGAGCACAGAAACAGAATTCAACCTTGGAGGACATTTACCCTACAGCCATATAAATATTTTTAGCAGCTGACAGGGTGTGTGCCCGATCTCATTACAGGTTGTAGATGTTGTTTATGTAAACATGACACCAGTATATAAAATGTCCTCCTGTTGCAAATCCATAATTATGAATCAGAACATTGGTATATCACAATTACCAGAGTTTATCAAATATTCAGGTGTTTCGATACACAGAACAGCAGTGGTGAAAACCTCAAATGAAAGTATTGTTTTCTGGCAAGCAACAAGAACAGGGTGAACGCTCTACCTTGTTTTTGGTGTGTAAGAATTTGCCCCATTCCTCTCCATCGATGCCTGTGGAAAAGCAAAGTGGACGACAGATGTTATAGTTACAGATTATGTGACAGATGTGGCCTTGGGAACAATGTTACTATGCTTATCATCCCTATGATAATGTCTCAAGGGAGGACTTTTGTTTCTTGGCAAAGATGGGATGGAAAAAATTTTCAGAGAAAACATCCACAGCTGAAGAACTTTGGCCAAAAAAAAACGAACGAAGCAAAATAATCATTGGAGCAACCGGTGCTTTCGCACAACAGTATTGGGAGCAAATTATAGGCAAAAGCAAAAAATTAAAGAAAGAACAAAAAACTTGCATTTTGGGAAGCAGAGAACAAAGAAATCTTTAAAGAACAAATGAATGATTTTAGCTGCAACAATCAACATTATAACATAACAAGGTTGGAGTCTGTTAGTGATCTAGACGAAGCTAATGACTTTTAAAATGGAAAACTAAGCACAAGACAATCATTTTTTAACAGCAATAACCTAATTCTCATTTTCTAACTTCAACTGACAGAGACCAGCCTACATAGAGGGAAGGACATGTGCTGAATACATGAAGCCACGCGGTTTGGCAGCTTCAGAAAAGCTACACAAATACAAGGCAGGATGAGGTAGAATGGGCAAAAAAGAAGAGTGGGGGTGGCGGGTGGGGGTTATGTAATATACAAATACAATAAGACAAAGAACAAGGAAAAGGAGACCTCTGTAAAGGCGCCCATTTCTCTTGGATTCTGTGGTTAAAGAGAGATGACAGGAGACAAAAGGGTTAGCCTGGCTATCTGCAGCTCCTGCATGAGACTGCAGCAGTGCAGAGTCACAGTGAGGCCATTCCCAGAGGACGGCATTAAATACATGCAGGATCTTGGCACATTTCAGTCCCCTGTTCTTTTCACTAAGAACTAAATGCTGATGCTGATTCTGAGTCAAAAAAGTTATGCACTTATTTGGTAAAGGTGAAGCACACTGCAGAACCCCAACTGCTGAAATGATATTAGTTTTCCAACTGTCTGTCTGAATCATGCACTCACTGCAACATCCTCATACATTTAGATGACTAACTCTAGTGTGGAAGTGCACTAGCTGTTCCACTCAGGGCTACTATTACTGATACGGTTTCTGCAAAATCACCAAACCACGTCAAATTTATCAATTACTATTTGAAAAAATGGGTTCAATATCAAGATTATTTATTTAAGTTATATGTTTGTGTCTGGTGTTGGCCAGTATATTATAATTAGATGTTTTAAAACGCCACAACAATAGCAGCAAAAATCAGGTCCTGCCCCAGCTGTTATGCATTATAGCATATTGCACATACATGTAAAATATTGATGATTCAATTGTTTAATTTGCAGGACAATATTAACATTTACCAACCTCATGACAAGCAAACCACAATACACAAACAGAGGATAAGGAAAACGTGATGATACCGTTCTCTTCGTTGGCTTTTCTGCTGTCATCTGGGTCGATGTGTACGAGCTGCAGGATGAGGGGTCGACGCGTGACGATGCCAGTGCCGCGTGGCAAAATGTCTCTGCCAACCAGGCTCTCTAAAACAGAGCTCTTCCCACTGCTCTGTAGACGACAACAACAACAACAGCAACATCATAAACTAAACCACTAAATGTGGAGGCTGAAGTATGCATGAGTCATTTATTGACCGCAGAAATCGGGCAGATACACACAAAACACTAGACTGACTTTGGTTTTATTTATTCAAGTCTTTAAGGCCATTTCCACTGAAAAAACTTTTTCAGAGACTATTGAGTCTTCAACTACATTTGAATAGAGGAGTTGATCTAAATTTAGCTTCTCAGTCACCATTAGGACTTCCCACTAAGTCATTGTTCAGGGAGTTGTCCGTAGGAATGCTCTAGGAGCTAATAGTGCATGTTTGGCATTATTCGCATGTTGAACACGCCTTTAATTTGTGTACAGCATTTAATCACACAATAGGTAAGCACCGTATGCCATTAGGACCAATATTACGGGTAAGTTTCACATTATATGCAAAGATGTTTGAGGTAGTCGTCTCTAATTAGGCCTGATGAACTGAAATACCTCATTCAGTTTACCTGGCTCACAGATTCCTCTTAAATTATTTCAGTAAAATGAGTTTAGGGCTAAATTGGTGGCACAGCAGTAAATCTAGTGTTACTTTGACTGATATAGATGGCTCTAATGATGGCTACAACACATTGCAGAAAACCAATTATTAATGCTTGCCACCTAGTTTTGGTTAGAGCTGCCCCTAATTGGAGGTTTTGGTCGATCTTAACCTTTGCAGAACGCTAACAAGGGCAAAGCTCCCAAATGAGGCCTTTAAATCGTCCTTTAGCTTGCTTTATCTCTGATGTCTGCCAAAAGGGCTGAGACAGTCACATCCCATAAGCCAACCAGTGAAACGAAACGTGATAGAGAAAATCTGCCACTTTAAACCTATTAGGCTCTTGTACACAAGGCAGTGACGTGGACACAGTGAAACTGTATTAGAGAAGAATAATGCAGACTCACCTCAACTTTATGGTCATTAATAGTTTGTAGGGCTGCTGAATTGTACAGTGTTACAATACTTCGAGAAATGTAATAGCCTTTTCACCCTTTTTAGTGGTGTAAAGTATATTTACTCAGGTACAGTACTTACGTAGAATATAAGGATAACTGTATTTAAGTATTTCCATTGTCTACTACTTGTAGTCCTACTGCGCTGCAATTCAGAAGCAAACACTTCATTACATGTATTTGATAACAAATATTACTAGTTATTTGTATATCTAGATCAATAACAAAACCACTAAATATAATACACTGGGATAATAAATTGGGATTACCAATTGTTGAAAAGTCCAGCAGTGACACCTTAGCATCTGATTAAGATAAAACTTTATTGATACCCATGAGGATATCTACAAATGACTCAGCAGTAAATAAGGTCATTAAAATCAGCTTCGCCTTTACCACTTGTAACTATAGAGTGATTAACACATGAATGTGTCAATAATTATTATCCAATCCTTTCTATATTTGGTATGTTAAGTATATTTTGAGGCTAATATCTTTGTACTTTTACTTAAGCAATGATTTGAATGCAGGACTTTTGCTCGCTACCAAGTATTTCTACACAGTAGTATTGTTACTTTCAGTTAAGTACAAAATCTGAGTACATTTTCCATCACTGAACCCCTTTATGTTGACAATTGTAGACTAATTATCACTTATAATACATTAAAATCTTTCTGAAACAGTGTCAGCAAAAACAAAATATTGCAACTTGTGATTGTAGGACTTACTGCTGGGCTTTTCAAATGCATTACACTGCATTTAGTCAAAGTCAGATGCTCTATAAAATGACAGCTTAAGTGCAATTTATATTGTGTGTTTTCAATTTTAAGACACATGTTTTCCATAAAGAATACCAATATATGGTCAGAGGAAACTGTTTATGCAAATCTGATGAACTTGAAGAAAACTGCACTTCATTTTATGTTTAGGAGACTGAACAGAAGGCTGAAACATGTGGACAAATGTCCCTGTCAACTGTCACTGCCAAACACTGAGTCTAAACGTGAGACCACATATGGCTAATGCTAACTTAGTTGCGTTGGTAGTTAACTAAAAAAAGGCCCAACAAAGGCATGAAGTCAGTCGAGACAGTTGTGAGTACTGCACCAGCACGAAATTGAAAGAAAAGGTGTGGTGAAGACAATAGCAGCAGTCAAAACAATAAGTTGTCGCAGGCTAACTAACTTGCTAGCCTTAAAGCAAAGTGACGTTTCTCACCTGGGTTCCAACAACAACTATCTGCGGCAGTTGGATAATATCTGCGCCGACTGTGTTGAAAACATCCTGCAGTTTGTTTATGACAGGTATAAGCGCCTCCATTAGCTCCGATACGAATCCCGACCTGTCAAAAAGACAACTTTCTGAACGTTCCCAACACACGGGTACAAAGTCATTCAATGTCCCTCAGCTAAAGCTACTGGCGTCTCTTTGGATCTGCCAACAACTGCGCACACGACCGCTCACAGTTGCATCCTGGGAGTTGGAGTTGAGTAGGTTACGGCTCAAAAGTACTTTGTTCGGAGTTCAAATTTGGTCGAACTACATTTCCTACAGGTGACATAGTGTGTGTATTCCACCAATGAAAAGAAAGATAATTATTACTTTTTCCTCAAGGCAACGGTAACTAAGGCGAACACCAAAATATTTATGCGACGCCCATCAATATATACCATGTTCGTGATACAACCGGTATGACCACAGCTATTTTATACGCATTTCTACCCTCTGGAAAATTAACTGACTGTACTGAACACTTCTCAGACAAATGTTTTCTCTCTTTTTTTCTATGATTCTGACTTAACACATAGCTTTTGGATCACCAAAGTTGTGTTTAAGCCAAGCAAAACACTGTTATGCTCATGCAGTCCATGATAACGCTATTTGCTGCTGCCTATCTTGGCCAGGACACCCATGAAAAAGAGATTCTTGATCTAAAAGGGATTTCTCCTGGCTAAATAAAATAAATAAATAAATAAAGTGTTTAATATGTCAGGCGTTTGGCACACTGAAATGAGCACACAGGAAAGAAAAACGACCCAGTGTTGTTGCTACATTTTATTTACAAAACTGAAAGTGCTTTTGGTCATTTTACAACAACATCAATATATAAATATTGCACAGCACAGTGTCAAATTGAACTACTTTAGTGGAATGAGAGAACAGATGATATGTCAGGGAAAGTGTTTCATCTACTACAGCATTAGAACCAACCAGATTAAGAAAATATGCCAAGAATTGATGTATTTATGCATATATACAGTATTTCTTTAACACTGAGGTACTGCAGTATACCTACACTGAAAAAATATATGCAGCATTTCATAATGATTTTTTTTAAAAATACAAAGCCTTGTAAAATGAGTCAATAAACCTCTAATGTGTACTGCAGAAAGCTTACATTCTGACCGATCCTCTGCGAGTTACTTTACACATAGCACATTCTTTGTAGTTTGTCTGACACCAAAAGCTAATACCTTTGAGGATTTTTGGTTAGATTTCTCACGTGATTGTAAATTCAGCTTTAATACTCCCCATCTACAAACTCAAAAGAAGACGTGTTACTCAGAATTCAGAAACGACATTTTTTTAAAATAAAGGTGGCCTCAATCTAATGTCGTCTGCCACTATAAAGTATACAGAATAATGAAAATACCTCCAGTAAAACAGGACCTTAAATTAGAAATAACTTAACTGCAGTAACAAAAAAACACTTCATATAAGATTGTATGACATTTTGCAGCCTATTTCAGCTATGGAGATGCAATCTAACACATCAGATGTTAAAACAAAAGAAGGCAACTAACAGAGCTGTACAGGCTACACACTATGTGATCAAACTACAAAATATGTAGTAGGCTAATGCCCTGAAAATCGTAGTAAAGTACAGATTGATCATGCCAATAAACAGCTGCAAAATACAGTGCAATTTAATGCTACTAGTTCTGCAATACCTATGTGAAACCTATATCATTTTCACTGATTGTTGTTGAGGCTTTTTTAGAGTGGAGTGGGTTATTTTCGAGGCTGTAGTGTTTGATGCTTTTCTGTTGTGTTGTGCAGCATTGTAAGACGTACCTACAATTTTATCAATACAACAAAATATTCGGTTAAAAATTGCAACAGAGTTGGAAAAACATCAGTTTAAGAAAACAGAACATTACCAGCTTCACAATTAATTATATTAACTGCAGTGCTGTTGCGATAGCGTTCAGCCAAACCTGTTAATATCGAGGCTACTTCAAATAAAATGTAAGCCACAAACATTTCTCCATTGCCACTTTCCTACTAATATTTACACATATTTAAAATTGCTCTACAGTTGCACTGAAGATGATTTAACCACAAATGCTACAATACATAACATTTAACAAAGTCACTAAAAGTGTAGCGTGTAAGAACATTTCAAGAAGATGTAGGTAACTAAAACCAACATGTGGAGGGTCACAGGTTTTTGTTGACACTGCTGTCTATTTCACAACCATAAGCAGAACTCCACAGGCTGCTATTGTTTCTGCCTATAGTGGTGACTTCAGGCTCACAATAGCAGAGCCTATACAAAGAAACTAAAAACTGTACAAAAAAGCGGTAGGAGAACTAGTGGTGATCTGACATATGCATTGCTGTGCCATATTGAGCAAGACATCTTTATTTTTCACCATCAAATTTTCAGAAGGTGCTTAAAAAAAACACTGACAAAATACTCCCTAACAGCTTACTTAAACTCTTATCAAAACTACTACAATCATAAACAAATTCATGAGCATACACAGTGAATATCTTGAAAAAAAGATAGCTTATTTGAATTCAGAACTAAACTACGTAAACTGTGTACTCAGTGCTTGTCATTCTGTGACTGTCAGCTCTCAACGTCGCTGTTCAAATTTCACAGCATCAAAACTAATGGGCTTTCTGCTACTTAATCAGTAAAACAATATCCTCTTAAGGCAATTTTAAGTTAAAAATCATTTTGCTTCGCATCTTAAGATGCAGTGCAGTCTGTGTATGTGGTTACCATATTTCCTCTGCGCTGTGTTACCGTTCTACAGTGTTGCTTTGATGCACTATGAAACCTGTTTTCAGTCTGTTTGCCATGTCTGTCAAAGGTAAACATTCTCTCCATGTCATCAAACATATCATCAAAGATACCTGCTCCAAAACCGCCTTGGAAGTGTCTCTTATGTCTGCTGTGGGACTCCTTGTGGGACCTGGAGTGTTCATCAAAGTGTCGTCGGTGACGGGCATGCCTGTTCTGGCTGTAGATGTCAAAGTCCTTAAATATGTCATCAAAGTTGAAGCTGAAAGGCTGATGGGTACCCTGTCTTTGTCTGCCTTTCGTCTCCCCAGTGAAGTATTCAGAGGTGTCACCAAACCTGTCATACTCTCGTCTTCTGGTCTCATCTGACAAAGTTTCATAAGCTGCACACAACAAAGAAAAACAGGGTTCAGTCAGAGTGGAAGAAGTTGAATATCCAGTCAATGTTAAAAAAAAGCTATATTTGACAAAGTCTTAAGGCAATGGTATGCAAAATCATTCAAAGGCCTGAAAAGATAGCAGTCTGTACTAGTGATAGACACTTCATCAATAGCATAATGCAAAGTGACATTAAAGCACATGATGAAAACGCAAAGTTTGACTGCACAAACAACCCCAACCTTTTTGTCTACCTGACTCAAAACAGCCCATCTTATCCCTTGATATTCCACCAGGGAAGGCTATGGCTGGGTGTTGCCTTTGTGAGACTGGCTTCACAGTCTATAAACACCCACAATCATGTATCCCTCACCTCTACCTAGCTTTGTGACCCTAATTGCAGTTCCGGATTTAACTTGTTTTTTTTTTTTTTTTTAACTTTGTATCAGGTGAGCTGATGTCTTTACCATTATTTACTTTTATTTAGATTTGTAAAGGTATGTATTTGTGCGTTTTTCATTGCTGTGTTAACGTTTTTGCCAAATGTGCCTTTGTTCTCCTGGTCTTCATTAAAAATAGGTAATTAAAAACATCAAATATCATCAATATCAAGTGAAACTATCTATTTTCATATATTTGCAAGCAAAGGGAAGGGCTAACGCCACCATTAACAAGCTTTCACCACGTGCTGTAAAGTACATGAATTCACACAATATCTTTCTCCCAAAATAAATTGACTGTACCTTCTGCAATTTCCCTGAATCTCACTTCAGCATCCGGGCTCTTGTTCTTATCTGGGTGATATTTCATTGCAAGCCTGTGGAAAGCCTTCTTTATCTGGCGCTCAGTAGCCCCTTTCGGCACTCCCAGGATATCATAGTAGTCTTTCTTGGCCAGTATAAGCTCTGTTATCATGAGGACACACACTGCAAACGTTGCCACAGACTGTGCAGTTGCCATAGCTCCAGTGTCCCCTTTATTCAAGAGAGAAAATGATCAGTAGGTGATGACTGCACAATGAACAAGCTGCATACATAACAGAAAATGTGAATAGTTTTAATTCCCATCACCTCTAGTAAATAGCAAGTATCGTAAATACAACTGACATACAGAAACTCTGTTTACTAGCCTTGATGACACTGAATCAGATTCTAAGCTAACTGTCATAGCCCAGTGACTGCGGCTGAATTGCTTCATTTCTGTTGCGTATGAGCTGACGAAGTGAAATAACTGAACACCATAATAACTTTTTCATTAACCCAAATTTGGCAACTTAAATTCTATTCGTTAGAAAAAAACCTCGTAATAGTCAGTGCTACTGTATCATAGCGCTGTCATACATCAATGCGCCTAACGTTAGCTAACGTCGGCTAACACAAGCTACTGCCCTCACAGTCTCTTCTCATTCAGCCTCACTCCACCTACCTTTTAGGGGACACGAGCGCTACTTTCTTTTAAAGCCTATAAATGGTTTAACCAACACCGAACATGGTGGTTTGGTTGTTAGCTTTTTGTATTATTTAGTAGAGCGGTTGAGAACGAGATAATTTCCATTTCTTCTTCTCTTGGTTACCAGGTAAGAAGAGGTTTTTCTGCCCTCTGTCGGTCGATGTTGTTAATATTTCCTCTTCTACTGTCTGACAGTGACCCTGATATCGTGACTCTTGCAGACTACAGCGTTTACTTATTAGTATAGTAACTATTATAATACACAAATATTGTTATAGAGTTTCAAGGACGCATTGTTAACTGTTTAGTAAACATATAACAGTAAGTTGACGTCTCACGTATATGGCGCTCCATTTTATATGAGTGTGTCCCGTCTGATCAAAGAAGGGTGGAGACGAATTCTTCAGATTTAGAGTCGACTCCGCCCGCCACAATGAAGTTCGGCGTACGCCGGAGTTTATTTAAAATGATTCTCTGCAACGGTTAAAGGTGGGGAGAATGTCCTCAACCAATCAACAGATTCCATTTTAAGGGCCAAGTGACAGACAGCCAATGAGGAAGCAGATATAGGAACATGTGACCATTGTTTTTCCTTCCACTGTTGCCCTCACGTCATTCTGGAAATTAAGTGTCAGAGCGAATGACCCAGTACTTTATCGTGCAGTGTTATAGTTTTGTGTTAAAGAATAATGGCAGTTTCATGACGGGATTAAAGGATTTTGAAAGGCTTTCTTGAAACGACAACACTGGTATGTTTTTTTATGTTTTGTATGGCCTGTATGAATGCTAGCGTTTTAGCATGCTGCGGTACTCTGTTAGCTAGACACTACTAATCAAGGAGAAAAATGTTACCTTTTTTTCTTAGATTGTTTTCCTCTTGTCTGTGATCAGTTAAAGACAGGGTTAAGTTACAGAAAGTGCTTGGTGTTAGTATTTTTGTTTCATGCCATGTCCTGTCAAGCATCATTGTCTTCTTTTCCGTTTCTTTCATTTCTGTCTTTCATGTGTACATCACCTTTTTTGTCGTTCATTACCAGGTTAAGAAAAGAGGAAAAAGGGAGTATAGACCTGTTATTTCTTTGGATGGCTCAAACCCTGACAAAATATGAATAATAGATTGGCTCCACATACCTTGGGGAAAATGAGCAGATTATTTCAGATTATGTGGCAAATACATGCTCGCAAGTCAGCAGCATCACTTCCCTTGTGTGGTACCTCTCACTGTAGGATTCATGCACAGCAGCCAGCATGCTACAAGGCTGGCTATTGCAGCTGGAAGCACATTCACCACCTGAGGCTCAGGGGTCGTAAAGGATGGATCTCTAAGGCTAGCCAGGTTAGGCAGCGGCTTGGACTCCACACAAGCACCCTGTATTTGAACACTTCAACCTCAAAGTGGTCTGCTGGTCTGAGCCAACACATGTCGCGGGTCAGGAGCACACTGGACACAGTTTCTAAAGCTGTGAGTGGGACACACACAGATCTTCTGGCCAAAATTGCCCGACTCAAACCTAATGCTCTAAAGGCTGGAAAAAATGCGGAGGCCAGTATTGAGTCAACAGCAAATGCTGAGGAGAATGCAGTCACACCTATTCCTGCTGCCACTTCTACATCTACCACAACCAAACCTGTAGTAAACTCATCATCTGCCAGTCCGTCTCTTTCCAATTCTGCTCCTACACTTGATGCAAGTGCCACTACCTCCACTCATCCTCACAGTTCTACCCAAGCAGCTGTCCCTGCCACAATCCCAACTGTGCGTGAGGTTAAAGAGAAAAGACTGAGACGTGTTGTTCCCGCTGTCAAAGCTACTTGTGCCAGGAAGAAAGAGGAGCTTCCGCCTTCATTGAAGGAGACAGAGAGCAAAACCACAACTTCCAAACAAAACACAGCACTTTTCCATCCCAGCACGTTGTCAGTTAGCCTGGATGAGACTTACACCTACCTAGCCCATCACATCAACTCATACTTTGGCAGCACTACAAAGACTCAGGATAAAACAGGGAGCAGTGTTGAAAAGTCCTCCATTTCTTCTCAGGATCAACAAACCTCAGACCTCATCGCAGTGTCCGATAAAACAGAATCGCCCACTCCGGTTACCCCACCTTCGTCCAGGAGGGGTTTAGGACAGTACCTGTCCTATTCTGCTCCCACTGTGCAAGCATTTGTTGGGAACTACATTGCTACCCTTGTTCCTAAGTTCAGGACAGCAGATCCCAAAAATGCAACAGTGGAGGAGAAGAAGCCTGAAGATGTGTCAATAAAACAGGTTGAGGCCACAATCAGTAAGGAGCAGAAGGCTGCTGAGGAGAAAGCCAAGAAACTTCTACTTCAAAGGGAAAAGGTAGGTCTCGAACAAAGCAGTTTTTTATTCATATTTTTTTCCTTTTATAGGGGAGCAAAATTAATCAGAGAAAGTAACCAGTTCCTTGACTGTCCTACAGTTGTGCCAGACAATTTTTTGTTTTCATACTGTTTATATAAACATTTTATGTGTAGTGGAGACCCAGATTCTTTCTATGTGGGATGTGATCTGTATTTTTGTTTGACCCAAATATGATGCCCTTGTCAGATAGGCCTGGTGTTCTATAGCAGGATACCTACAGTCCACATATTGACCAGCATCCTTGCTACTCCATATGTCTCGGCAATGTGCTGACGTGCTGCCTGAGTTCTGGGAAACTGTTTTCAAAAATAACCTTCTTGTGACAGAGTTGCAGAAGCTCTGTACTCTATAGGCTAACATAGATCTCTATGTTGTGGAGATATAAACATATCTGGCATTCAGTTCATGGTTGTGCTGGACAGAGTAATTTAAAACCGCGACCTACTAACGTGTAAATTACGGATAGCGGAAACAATGCACTAATGTCCTTTTGCTGAGCTAGCCTGAGCCCTGTATATCCCGTCAATTGAAAAAACAAGATGTATACATGTTTTTAAATGAATGCATATTATAACAGATATTTTTTCATTTTTTTTGCAATTATTATATTAACATAAGTGAGTGGCACATTGTCACAAATCTGCTCATTATTTACCCACCATCCACAAGGAGTTTACGTGCTAGTGTACGTCTATAGTCAGTTTCAGATCAGAACATTAATAACGTTTTATCATAACCCAGTTTTCTTGTAGGTGGTAGTTTAAATTGATGACTTTTTTTTTTTTTTTACAGTAACAAAGCTGTCATTTCAACTATTTGATGAGATCCTTCCACCATCAGTGGCGCCCAAAAGTAATGTGGTGTCTTCTGATGATGGACTTTATATGAGTATAGAGAAAGTTATGCATCATGTCACACACAACGGGTTTAAATGTTGTACTTTTCTCCTCACTCTAGGTTTTTTTAAAAAAGAAATTAACCTCTTTTGATAATATTCATTAGTTACTGTGTCATATTATGTATGAAAATGAGATGTATTTGTTAAACATGTCCGGTTTTGAGTAAGAGCCCAGCTAGTGCTTAAAAGTAAGACCTAACTCGCTGCACGTCTTTGGCATTTTTATCTCTTAGATTATTGCCAGGGTGAGTGTGGACAATCGAACTCGGGCTCTGGTCCAGGCTCTCCACAGGGCATCAGATGTGAGGGTCTATATCAACAGGGTGGAGGACCTAAGTTACCACCTCTTGGAATTTCCAGAGACTTGTGGTGTTGCAGTCAAGGTGAGAAATCTAAATGCTCATGCATCCTGAGGCAAAGTCTCTGATGTGGTGAAAAGGATCTACACTTATGCTGGGAAATAGCTCATGGTGTGAAGAAGACCATGTTTAAGGCAGCATGTTTTTTATACATACATTATCATGCCATATTTGGTATTAATTGTTATGCAGGTGTAGCATTATCATGTGGATATTATAAACACTGGGTTTCTGCATGTGTTTCCCATGCCAGACAAAATGTCAGTGTGTCAGCTGTGTCAGCAGGTTGCATGCTGCTTGTCTTTAATGCCTGAGCTATGCAGCTACATGCAGACTGCATACTGTTGCATTTATTTATGTCAAAACATGTGAGAAAATGTCAGGAGCTCGTTCCATACTAACCTATTTTAAACCAAGGCTGCTGTTATTTCTATAAAATTAAGAACAGTGTTTAGCACACCATATGGCTGAAAGAGTCAATTTTATAGCTTTGCACATAGCTACAGAAATAAAGAAAACCATTGCTGTGCCTCGGTGAACTGAATTTAGATCTCAATGCTACTGTGAACAAAGAATATCCTCTGACATCTCACACATTCATGTCAGCCATATTATTCTGTCTGTTTTTAGTAGCTGTAGGTTTCATCTTTTATTTAAAACCAAGGCTGTGTTCCAATATTTATCACCCATTTTTTTTAAATGATAAAATTATGATTCATTTCCTATTTCAAATTATTCACACAGTGTATAGTTTGCGAAATTCAGTCTGATAAATAATGACCTGTGAAATGGCAGAACTTGCCAGCCAGTTTGAGAGAGACGTTAGGGGACGGCTTCTCATTTGGGAGGCATTGATTGTTTGTAGCCTTGCTTCTATTACTACATGTTGACAGAAGACAAGGAAAATAATAAGAAGGATGCAGTATGAGCGACAGTAAGAAAAAAATAACAGAGGAAGAGAACAAAGATAACAGCAAGTAAAATGTATTATTTTTAGTGCAAGGAATGCCAGTGTTAGATGGCTACCTTATACCCTGTTCTCATTATTTTATAACACAATTTCTGCAAGCCCTGATGCACACCACATCATGGTGCATTGACAGTGTACCCAGTATTTCATTTCCACAGCAGACTGTCACTGTTTGCCTGTGTGTTCCTCAGGAGAAGGTTATCCCTTGTCTCCTCCGTCTGGAGCAGGCCAACGACCCTGGCCTGAGAGCAGCAGTTAGAGAAGCTCTCGCTCTGGTGGGCTATCATAAACCTGTTAAAGGCCGAGGCATACGGATCTTGTCCATAGATGGAGGAGGTTTAAGGTAAAAGTTCGCCTCTCCTTTCTTTTGTTTTCTGTAAGCTTTGAGTCATGGGTATCATGTATTTTAAAACTGGAACCAAATAGCAATTACTGTAGGCAGAATGTTTTTCAAAGGCAGTTCACAGTGATAAGTGGAGTTACAGCCATAAGCCGTACGCTGCTTTTATTAGCAGTTTTAAACTTAGGTAAATTATTCTTGAGAAACATTCAGTTCCTAATCTTTTATGCGTTTGTCAATGGCTGTGTCTGTACTTTCAGGGGACTTCTTGCCCTTCAGACTCTACATAAGCTGGAAGCCCTGACTGGCAAGCCCATCTACAAGCTGTTTGATTATATCTGTGGTGTCAGCACAGGTACGTCTGTCCTCCTGCCCCACTTCTTTACATGTACACAGAGCCATATATATGGATTATCGGAGCAGAGTGCAACATCGAGCAGGGCACAGTCTGAACTGGCAGCACAGATCACATGCTGACCCATTTGTTGCTCCTCTCTTGTTTTGACCTCAATTTCGCCAGCAGCGGCACTCCTCTAAATCCAGCTGCTCTGTGCTCAAGTTAGGTCAAAGAAAATATTAAAGAAAATTTAAAAAGTATTGTTTTCACTGCATTTATCTTTGGAAATCGATACTTTCCTAAAGTTGCTATAACCCAGATGATTTCTCCCAGTATGTAAAATCACCACAAGGGGGTGATGTCGACTATACTTAAACTGCTTTCTCCATCTGCTCCTTAGCTGTATTCTTTCCACAGCAGATTGAAAAACTGAATTTTATTTGCATACCACATTGGACTTTAATCACCACCAGAAGTTTCTGTTTGTCCGTAGTTTTCCCAGCTCTCTCTGTCTTAATCTTTAGCAGTTGGAGGTACTTCAATTTCAGCTTGAGTGAATGTTAAATACTAATATAAACTGTGTTCACGCATTTAAAACCTATCTAGGCCACATCTGGCTGGTTTGATTACCGTATTAGCAAGGTAGTGCCCATCACTCCTCTCATAGCATCTATGTGCAATGTTAATCCTGTAAGAGATCCATAATCTTGGAGAGAAAATATGTGTTTTAATGCTGAGAAATCTACTGCTATAGTCTCATTCCATTCACTTCCTATAGGTTATCAGAAGGTATTGTTACTCTTAAAGGTCAATGCTTAAGGCAGTCATCTTTCTTGAGTAGTGTTGAGGGCTGCACTACAACAAACCGTGCTTTACCAGTTTGCTGCTTTGTTACCAGCTCAAATGACCTTGTTGCATTTCCAAGAGAATGCCTGAAGCTTTTATGTAGTGCTTGAAAGTTTGTGAACAGTTGGAGTCTTCTGTTTCTGCTTTAATCTAACCTAAAATGCCATCAGATTTTCATACAAATCCTTAAAGTAGATAAAGAAAACCCAATTGAAAATTGAGGCAAAATATCATACTTGGTAATTAATTTATTAAGATAGTAGATCCATTATTGCATATCTGTAAGTGACAAAAATTTGTGAATGTCTGGGATTAGCAGTGAATTTAAAAGTCGAGTGTTTTCAGTCAGTGGGATGACATGAAGGTGTAAGTGGTAGCCTTGTTTTATTGAAAGACCAGGGATCTACCTTCATAACACCTTTGTGGGAGTGTGGTTTGACTCAGCGGATGCAGGTTGTGGGCTTAAGCCTGCCATTTGCCACTCGTGTCAGACGGATCTCTCCTTCCTCTACCTGTGTGTTACCGGTTTTAAAATCCACTTCAACACAGAAAGCAACATTATCCTCCAGGGTTGCAACCTTCCACACTGAGTTTTGCTGAGGATTTGGATCATGCAGCAAGGTAGTCCTGCTAGTTTAAAAAAAAAAAAATAAATAAAAAAGTATTGACAGTTCTTGCCTCCCTACATGCACATGTTCTCGAAAACAATTCTGCTAGTCACTATTCTAAGGGAACACCAAAGCCTCATCCTTTGTCTGTGATTGGTTTATAGAAATACAAACAGGCCAGAGCGTTTATTTACTCTATAGCAAAATGATGAAGTGACTAGATCCTTGCTTGTATTGTATCTACTCTCAGATGTACGTCGCTTTGGATAAAAGCATCTGCTAAATGATATTGTAGAATTGTAGGTGCAGCCAAAACAATTTTTTTACTACAGAATGTACTGCCTAAGCAAGATTCATGGAAATGTATTGTGGCACAAACTAAAAAGATTTCTGAAGATCTTCAAAAATAAGTAGCAGATGCTCATCAGATTGGAAAACATTACAAAACGTCTCTAAAAAGTTTGGATTTCACCGGTCCACAATCCGACTGATTGTGTACAAATAGGGAAAATTCAATGCCACTGTTACCAACAAAGTGGTTCACCAACAAAGATCACTGCAGGAGCAAGGTGTGTAGCAGTCCTTAGAGCCCAGGGTAACTTCTAAGCAACTAAAGGCCTCTTTCACAGTGGATGATGTTTAACAACGATTTGCATGACAAAGTCCAAAAAGAACACTGCTGGTTGTCTGCAGTGTCCTATGATCACTTAAACAATCCAAAACACTAGTGAAAAGTGTTTTGTGAAATGGATCTTTCTGGTTTAAATAAGAAGTGTTATGTTTGGAAAGAAGAAAACCCTGCATTCCAGCACAACAATCTTATCCCATCTGTGAAACATGGTGGTGGTAGTATCATGGTTTGCACCACTAAACTAGCTAAATCTCAAAAGGAAATAGGTCATACAGCAAGACAGTGACACTGAGCCAAGAGAGGCTAAAGAAGAATAGGTAATGTTTAATAAAGGTTAATATTTGGGAATGGCAAAGTAAAAGTCCTACCCTTAGTCCAAAAGAAATGTTGTGGTAGTGTCTGAGAAGAGCAGTTAATAGGAGAAAACCCACCAACATTCAAGACTGTAAGCTATTCTGTCTGGATGAATGGACCAAAAATTCCTCCAAGACGATGTCCATGACTGATCAACAAGTGACAGAAATGTTTAGTTCCACTTTTTGCTGCACAAAGGGGATCCCATCAGATACTTAAAGCCAAAGTTCACATACTTTTGTATCTAATATTGGATCAGTTTCTTCTGTAAACAGTGACGGAGTATATAATTTTTTTCTCATTTATTTTACTGAATTCTTTTTATCTAATTTTAAGCCTTGCGTAATAATCTGATGATTTTTTAGGTCATATTTATGCAGGAATATGGAGAAATGTAAAGGATTCACGAACTTGAAAGCACTACAGTAAATCCTGTTTACAACAGCATGTTTTTTTTTTTTCTTTTACCAGTACATCTCAGTCACTTTCTTCTTTGAATGTTTGTGTGTTTTAACAGGTGCTATCCTGGGGTTCATGCTGGGTGTGTTTCAAGTCCCTCTGAAAGAGTGTGATGATCTTTACCGGAAGTTGGGTTCAGATGTTTTCAAGCAGAATGTGATTGTTGGCACGGTGAAGATGGGCTGGAGTCATGCTTTCTATGACAGCGAAGCCTGGGAGAAGATCCTCAAGTCAGTTTCACTTTATGTTTCATTGTTCATGACAGGATGGTGGCTGTGTCTACATTAATGGGAGTCTTGTTAAAATGCATTGAAAGTGGCCTGACAAAACACTGAATGTCCTCCTCCTTTTGCCCAAACAGCCAATAATTATGTAATTTTTATTATGAGATCAAAGGGAACATGTCGTAAATTGAATCTACTTTAACAGAAATGGGCAGACCTTCAGCTTTAACGTCATAACTGTTTATTTTTTTCAAAGCCTATAATAAATTTTAACTTTTATTGTGCTGAACTGCTGTGCATCAATAATGTATCTTGTTTGATAATCATAAAAGCAGGCATGATGTTCTGTCAAATAAATTTCAAGTTTCACGTGAAATGTAAAATTAATTATAACATAGGAGCTGGCATGCTTAAATGTGATCTGCAGTCTCATACATTGTAAGTAGATTGTTGTAAATGGCCTAAAAACCTTTGGAACAGCAAAATGGTCCAACGTTCTAATCCAGTGACTTCAAATTCCTTTAAATGATATGTGGGTGGATGTAAGTTCTGAATCTTCCATAAAGAAATCTGTAGACAGTCATAATACTATCCAAAATTCACTAAACCAGAAAATAACATCGCTCTTCTGTACCTCCACAGAGAGAAAATGGGCTCTCATCTCCTGGTGGAGACTTCAAGAAACCCTGAATGCCCCAAGGTGAGCTTTAGAAGATGATCTGACTCATTCTGCCCTCTTGTTCTGTGCTGGCACAGACCGGAAAGTCTCTGCCTCATCTTATTTACTGTGATATCACACAGAAAGCTTCTTTCTCTTTCACTGTTGCATTTTCTGCACGACAGGCGAAAAGAAAATACACTCTAAAGCCACATAAGACAGTGTGCCTAAAGAAGTACATAGGATTTGAGATGTCAGCAGTCTCCTCTGTGGCTCAGAGAACAGAGATGATGTTGAACAGATCTGTCAGAATGTCAAAGTAGATATTACACCTGCATCTTTTATATGTTTGGTTCCAAAATGTTGTCTCATGTTGAAAAACAGCCTAAATGTATGTAATTTCCCTTCCCTGTAGGTGGCAGCTGTGAGCACCATTGTGAACCGGGGCACTTCTCTGAAGGCGTATGTGTTCAGGAACTACAACCTGCTGCCCGGGTTGCGCTCGCATTACCTGGGGGGCTGCCAGCACCAGCTGTGGCAGGCCATCCGTGCCACTTCAGCAGCCCCTGGGTATTTCCAGGAGTTCACTCTGGGGAATGATCTCCACCAGGTCAGTCGTGTTCAGCAGTTAACTGGGTGGGGAGCAGAGGTGGCACTGGTCAGGAGACATCTCCTGTCAGTGTTTTTATGACAGAGGTATAGTGATATGACCTATGCAGTGGATTTACATAAGACATTTAAAGTGTAAAAATGTAGCTAATGCTTTGATTGAGGATGACTGGCATGAACACAGTTACTTGAGTTTAAATTCCTTGGTTGTCATCATCATAAACAAATTTTTCAGATTTGCAGAACTTAATTCATGGTAATTGTTGTTTTATAGGCTTTTTCTTTGGCAACCCTTAGACATGGCAGGTTTTACAAACCTTGCACATGAGTGTCAGTCCAAGAAATTTGTGTAAACAATGTGAGCTAATAAGTCAAAGTTGTTTTTGGCTCGTAACGTTTTGATGTTTCAGCAAGCTTTAGAATTTTCCCTGAGCTCAATTTTTGAATTCCTCTGGTGAGAAAGGATTTTTATAATTGTAGTTTTACTTGAATGAAAATTTTTAAGCTCTCCTTCTTTATAGTTGGTGCTGAGTATGAATCCGTTTCATGCTCAGAGGACGCGTCTGGGGATGTCTCTCTCAGGAATATTCAACAGACCTAGTTCACACTATGATACAGAAGTGGGTTTGATATCTAAGACACAGAGTCAGGATGAAAGCTGTGCCTTCACTTCACTTCACCTGATCACAGTCAGAATTACTCAGCAAAAAGTCAAATCCTTAAATCACCTGTTTGTGCAAATGTATTAGTCTTTGTGGGTTAACCTCAAGCCAAAGTGGAGGTCAGTGGCCCATAGTTCTTTAAATGTCTCACGTATCAATATAGTTTGATTGGTTTCAGGCAGTTAAATCAGTGAAAAGCACACATTTTCTCAGCAAAGATGTTCTAACTCTCATCCTATTATTATTTCTATTCAGTAGCCTTTAACCCTCTGAACCCAGGCATTTCCTGGGTATTTTCATCTCCTGTCTCATTTTTACTCAATGGAGGCTCATTTTTCTCTGAAATATAAAGTCCTGCACCACTATTGAAACAGCAGAACCATGGCTGGAAGTAGAGGGAACTCAAAAATACCTTCTGTCCAGTATAATAATATTATAATGCCATAAATCGTTAAAAATATGAAAGTTGAATTTCTTTGAAATTCTGGTATCATACATATACATAACACAAATAAATATTTTTTCAAATACCCAAAGGTTCCCAGCTTTGGACAAAAAAAGTGTCTCCATGTACTATACATATTTTACTATTTACATTTTAAATTTGTTTCCATACTTGTCTCCTATTTGCTCTGTCTGAACACAGCCTGCAGTTCAGCCTAGTTCAGCCGTGTCCCTGGATTTTTGTCATGCGACTGTTGATCATAGCTTAGTCTCTAGTAACTGAGTGATTTTGACAAAGAACACAGAATTTTTGTTTTTTACAGAATCTTGTTGGAGAAAGTTAAAGATTTTTTGTAATTTTTTTGGCTAATTTGTAAATTAGACATAATGTGATATCGATAGAATAGCATTAAAATTTGGATATAGTGAAGGAGGACACGAAGATAGTTGGTGTGAGTGAAGAGGATGCAAATAACAGGGTTAGATGGAAGCAGATGATTTCCTATGGTGACCCCTGAAGGGAAAAGCTGAAAGGAAAAGAAGAAGATCATGGTTTGAAACTTAGATTTAGTCAATATTCCTGATGAGTTCATGGACCACAGTCCAAGGAAGTTGAAAACCTCACAATTCATTACATTTTTACAGTTTCTGGCTCGATAAATGGTTTAATTTTGGTGGTAATTTTTAAACAAAGGTATCATGCTTTTCAAACCAACCAGCATGTTTTAGGGTTCAGAAGGTTAAATATTCAACACTGTTTTACTTCATGCACAAGTCCTAATCATGCCCTCATGTCTGCTGTAGCCCTGTTGGAAGAATATTACTTAGCCACAGAAATTGCACTGATATTTATTTGATCTTTTTCTTAATAGTTACTCATCTGTTCTCTCACACCATGCTTCACATTCACACACTATGTTTACACACTTTGTGACAATTTAACTGCGGTCCTCAGCTACGGTCCTACAGGGTTTATTGTTAGTCTGCTGGATTAAAATGCTCTGTACGGTTAGTGTTGATGCTGGAGAGTTTGAAGGTTTTTGAGAAGCCTAATGAGAAAAATCCTCTGCACAGCAAGTGAGATTGAGGAATTACATCTCCTTTTTGTCAGTGTTTATTTCCAGTCAGCTGCATTTTGTCAGTATGAGGGATGGCATCATCGTGAGACACACTTAAATCCATCCACTAAACAGGTACACATTAGCTATCAGAAACGCAGCAAACCGCCAGTCCATTCCACCATTTTACTGATCAATACGTGCTGCTTCTCTGTTTGCCTTACCTTTTAAGAAAGCCCTTAGGCAGAAAGCACAGAAAACCACGAGTGAAGACAGCAGAATCTGAGAAAACAAGTAACAGGAAGCTTTATTTGATTCATAATGATAGTTCTAAAGTACTTTAGAGGAAGGGATAAAAAGCACACAGTACAGCATAGACACAAATCTTTATATTCCACTCGCATCTGAGCATTTAGTTGATGTATCCTGTGTTTGACCTGCAACTTCCAGATGCCAGTATCTCTCCTTGAATTCATTCAAAACACAGATGCAGCGTACAGACTCAGCACATGTGAATGAGCATGTGTTTACATCAAAGGCAATATCCCATGTTGGTGAGCTCCGACACTCCTAATTGGAAGCTGTGTTAGTTGTGTAGGTGACTGAGGAAGTGCAGGGGGAGAGAATGAAAGAGACTGGTTGATGAACACCCACCTGTGGGGGGAGATTTCCCCAGCATGCCGTCTCGCTGGTCTCCCTCCACTTTGAGATGCATAAATTAGCCCAGTGCAGCGCTCCCTCTCATCACACACAACAGTTTGACTGCTACATTTGCTTCATTAGAATGAAAAGACAGACAATCTAATTATGGAACTGCTTTTCCAAACTCTCGTCGTTGGCCGCCAGCAGGAAGCCTCATACTGTGAGAAGATGAGACACCATCAGTGGTTTAATTTATTTAACACATCTTATGTGAAATCAGTTACAAGTGCTTTATTTTCCTTTCATTGGTGCCAAAGGAATCTTCCAAATGGCAAACTGAATGAAATTAGAAAAAGACCTTCAGACTCAGCTTGGTAACAAGTCCTTGTTTCTCTGCTTAGGTTTCTTTTCAGCTAATGAATCTTTAGAGAATATTTTAAGGTTGCCTTTTTGCCATCAGTGGAAATTCCTGCGTGATTCAAGCTTTTGCTCATTTGTTCCACTTTTCATCACTTTTAGCTTTGTGGCTGTCTTTACTTATGCTCACCATGCCTCAGGATATTTTACATGTGTTTGTTTTGCTATACCCTGCTGATCCGAGTGATATAGACTTTAGAATTTCACTAATATCTGACTACAAATTTAGATTTTGAGAAAATCAAATTACAACTATTCTGATAGATTTGCAATTTGATTAGTGGTTAAAAAAATCTTAAAGTCAAATTTCAATTCAATATTCAGTGTGTAATAGATTCAAAACACTTGATTGACTGAGATACAATCAAACATGTGACATCATGAATGTATGCATGTCTTAAATCGCTGCTTTTACAGTTTGCTAACTGCACAGTTTCAAATCACGATTTTGAATTGAAATCATTTCCTTTTTCAGGTATGCTACAAACTTGTTTGTTTTAAAAGAAGAGTCAAGAATTCAAGATTTCTCTGTGTCCAAGTCAGGAGCTGCCTCATTGACTTCTCAAACTTCCCACATTTCTTTGCTGTAGGTCAAACTAATTTTCAAGATTTTCTTCTCATGTGAAAAACATTCCACACCTCATCATTATTGAAAATCTCAATGTAGATTTAAAACTGACAAAAATTGTCAAATTGTATTTAATCAAAACTTGCAAAAACATCTGTTGTATCCTAATTAGCAAATTCAGTTAATGAGAAATATAATTTGTAAAGTGATGCTGATATCAAAATATGAAGTTTGTTTTAATTTTTAGTGATACAGCAAACAGTAATTAGCTAAAACTGTCTTAAGTCAGGGTGGAAACACTTGGAATAAATTGGCTGGAATTTAGCTTAAAGTCAAATACCAGCATTTATAATAAGTTCCTTGTAATATACATTTTCATGCTGCTTATGACAAATTTTTCTGTGAATATTTGGCCGTCATCAAAATGCCACCCAGTCTGATGACTTTATTTACTGGCTACTTGAAGCCGGTCGCGAGCATAGCATGCTGTCTGTATGATGTCAGGATTCCCAAAAGAGAGAGTCATCTCTTTTCCACAAACGCCCACAGACTTTTCCACTTAATTCAAGCCCCAAACAATCACCCTTTTGTACGGTGAGCGCAACAGTTGCCCCACCATGTGCTGAACGAAGGCTGGAATTCTCAAGCGGCGTTTGAAGAAAGTTGATTGTTCGTTGATGTTTCTGTGATTTTGCGGGCTGGAATGGAAATCTGGTGGAGCTCCATCTGTAGATTCAGACCAGCAACTATGGGGAAATTGTAACTTGGAGCAAGACTTTTGAAGCAGAGCATTATCAAAGCCTTGCACTTGCTACCGCCGCCAATGGAGAGGATGCCTTAGTGAGGAGGAACAAGGGCGGAAAAAGAGTGGAAAAAATAGAGGAGATAAAGGGAGGGAGGAGGAGCATGTTCCACATTAAAGCTCTCTCCGTTATCTCAGCTCTAAAGAACACAGAAGAAGAAGACTTCAGACGTTTCTCAGTGCATGCTGGAGCATGCATGGAATGGCGAGGAGGGCCCAATTTCTCCTGCCTAGTTGCCATGGCGTCTCCTGAGGCGATGAGGAAGAATGGGAGCTTTTTTTGTGCCCACCCCTGGCAGTGTTTTGATGGGAGGCATAGCGCTAGTGGGCCACCATCCCCAGTGCGACCTCTTGAGAGCCTCAACATGGCACCATGCTCAGCAGAAAGACTTCACACAGCCTCAAATGGAGTGGGTTAAATCAGCGCTCCCATACTTTTTTGTTTCTAATGAATGAGGGAAATGAGTCATAAATTAGTCTGAGAAGACATTCAGTGTGGCAGCTTTGGTTAAAAAATGGAGAAAAGGCAGAGGGTTTCACATGATTTAATACCGTTTCAGAAGTGCAGCTCAAGAAATCACAACCTTTTGGATCACCTTTTTCTCCTCTTAAAGGCCTCTGGAAATGAATTTATTGGTCATAAATTACACACTCAGCACCGCACTGCTAACTCAGCTGCAGCAGAGAGGAGAGAGAGCAGATGTGGTAGATTCAGGGAGGCGACACAGAGGATCAATCTGAGCTTTTAGCCGCTTTCTCATCCCCGCTCTCTGCTCCTGTGTTAAGCCCTGAGAACTCGGCCTGCAGGCTGTTGGAGGATGGAGCTCAGACATTTTAGCCCTTCTGCAGACAGCTTCCTCTTCCTAGACAGACTCAGGATCTTTGTGCCTTGAGCATAAACTCACACATGTGGAGTCTCCTATTGTCACATTAGTTGTTTTTCCCCAATTGACTACTTTTTTTTTTGTTATTTTGTGCACATACATTTTCACACGTGCACACAAACACTTGATTGCACTGCCACACTTGTTGGGGGATTAGGCTGGTCCACTGATTATGTTGACTGACTGCACTGAGGAAGCTCTGCTGAAACTTCCTTTGTCTCAAACCCCCATGTCTTCTCACTGTACATCACATTTAGCAGAGATTCCTCGGAGTAAAACACAGCTTCAAAGCTTGTATCACAGTGTATTAGAATGTAAGTGTGTGCTCGGTCACCCCTCCTCAGGAGAACAGCTTGGAAATTAGGTTTAAATTGCCCCATAGATAAGTTATAAAATTATGCTTTTTAATATGAAGATGTCGGATATGTGCATAAAGCCTCAAGGGGTTTCTAGACATAGTAAATATCAGTGAAGGGTTTAGCACCCATTTATATCACTCCACGGATTGTCTTGGTTTAATCTCGATGGCTACACCCAGCAGGGATGATTCATTGTTTCAATACTGCGTGTTCTTGTGTGGTCGTGTATTCACAGAATGTGTGGGAGAAGGTAACAGTCCACAGTATATCTCAATAGTTTTGCGTGCCTGGGGCCAGGCTGGCACTCTTACAAATGGAGCCCTCTTCTGCTGATAGCCTGGGAAGATGATCTGACCTTCGATGTGACCTTTGCGGCATGTAAAGCAAAAGGGGCAAGTGGAGAAGTAGTCGGCGTAATCGCATAATGTGGCATGAAGACCTCTGGCTTGACCTGGCCACCACTTAAGATTTGCGCTCACACCGGTCTCCTTCTCATCCTCGCTCATCACAGTAGTGCCTTTTATGTGGATTAGATGCCTTTTGAGCAACTAATTTGACTCAGTGAGCAGATTTATTTCTCAGATTACATACAGAGTGACTGAGATTGATTCAATTTATGAGCAACCAACATGAATTAATATTAAAGATTTACAATAATAATTGAGAGTACACCATAGAATTCGTTTTGTATCGCAGCCTAATTATCTGCTTATCAATTGAATGACCAGCTCTGGAAAACACTCTGGTCATTGTGACAGAGATAATCACATGTCCGTGTCTTATGTAATGCTTCCCTAATTAATCATTTGAAAGAAGGGAGCCTCATTGGCAGAGCTTCACAATAAATCATGACCGAGCTCAGTGCCCCTCAGTCCAGACCTGTCAAAGAAGTCAAAGAAGAAAGCATAATGACTACAGCTGCTCACTGGAGCTGTGATGTGAATGCTACACCAGATGCAAGGCTCACCTCATTTAGATTTAAGCAAGCGCTCTCCTCTCTTTCTGTGCTGTGGCTGCTCATAATGACCCTAGCACAAACAAGCATTGAAGTTTAGCCACGGGTTGGAGAGGGAGCGAGATACAGCGGCACACAGCAGGCTGAATGAAGAGGATGAAGTTTGCTGTCCTGGCTAATGGGAGCTGACATACATTGGGGCATGAAATGACTTTTACTGATCCTGACGATAGCACTGCTTCCCTATTCAAATCAGCGCTCCTCTTCTAAGACAGCTTAAACTGGCACAATGAAGATAAGCTCCCAAAAGTTAATGACAGAGGAGTAATTTCTCACAGCAATTTATATAAACCATGCATGTCTTAATTTTGTTTGTTTTTCCACAGCTAATATTAGTCATTTTGTTTCAAAATACACTGAAAGAACAATGTCTTCTTAAAGCCATATTTCAGTTTAATCGACCATCAGAAGAAGTGAATCATGCTCTCTTTGGTGTGGAAGCCCTAATTAGTTGAAAACTTGCTTTGTTTGCATATAGGATATTGAGAAGCTGATTTGTGAATCAGCCATTAGAGCCTGAAGGGCAAAGGCGAGGCCAGACGAGCGCCGATCCTCTGGCGTATTAAGTAACGGGTTCTACCGGAATCAAGAAACGCTGTCAAAGGAAATCATTAAGCCTTTCAGGAAGCCAGAATTCAAAGTTGGCATTTTTCTTTATCTGATGGAAGTTTAACCCTCAGAGGGGTTAAACCTCGGCCAGATGGTTTGAACTGACAGGCATGTACCCTCTGAGGACATTTATCTGTTGACACATGGCATGTCTTTTCACAGTGAGATTGAGTCATTTCGAGTATGAGCAGCATTACAGCTCTAAATCCTTAGAAATGGAAGTGACCTTTGCTTCGCATCATGCTGCACGTTTGACAGGCGGCTTGAGTTGGGCCACTCTGTATGCAAAGCTCATTTGCAGTTTGTCCTAAGTAGATCATTGTTTCTAACTTAACTCCTCATCCAAATATGCTCTGGCCTCAAGGAACCCTTGTGTGAGAATGTGGCTGTGGGCCAGGCATGAATGTGTCACTGAAAAGCAGTTTTAAAGAGCCGGAGCACCACCAGTGCTGCTTCAGCATCTGCCAAGCTGTTTGCATTGTAGGTAGAGCCAGGTACTGTCCTCGTCCCTGTTTGTTCATGAGACAGATGACAGATGGAGAAGATCTTCTAAATTATTTATTGTTGGAAAAACCAAGTGCCACACACAAAGAAAACCTACCAGTCTTCCAGTGGCACCACAGACTTTTTTCAGTCTCAAAAAGGAGACTTTCCTTAAATGCTGCGACTACGCTCACCCGCTCTGGATTGCCCAAGCAGGTGCCCTGACATGGAGACAAGTTACAGCATTCAGCTCCTTGCTCACAAGACCATTGCGCAGTTGGCTTCTAATGTCACATGCCTTGGCACTGTGTGCAAGGCCGGCCACTGTGCCTGTGAAACTTGCCCCCCAGCTATCAGCACAAAGGACCCATAACTGGACTCAGACTGTTGCCATAATTGTCCCTGAGTTCAGAAAATGGAGCCTCTCACAGTGCTGTGAGTGATAAGAAAACTGCTTAGTTGTTTTGTTTCCAGCTGGGTTTGTCTGGTGCCCACTGCAGCAAGTAGCTCTAAGTCTCTATTAGGAGCACATCCAATCCAGGCAATTTCTCCCCCTTTTTCTGTGATTCATTTCTTGCTCTGCCAGACACCCTGCTGGTTCATAATGACGCGCTTTGGACAAATGGCTGCCTCAGCAGTTCCTCCGTGCTTTCTGTCGGAGTAAAGCCCTCTTTGTGTGACGTCCATCTCAGCCAGTCAGATGGTTTCTCTCTGAGGCTGTGACTCTCACAGGAAATTATCCTAATAACTAGCACTGTGGTTGATTCATAAATGATTCACGCAGCACATTATCATAACAGATCACTTCTTTCAATGCATAGAGTTCAGGTCAGATCAGTAATTGTGACTCAGAGGTGCTGGAGACATTTTTCACATTTCTTTCTTTTTAGCCATACTAGCAACTCAGTGGACCACTTCGGTCCATATGGAGATATTTTATTATCCACTGGATGCATTGCCATGGGATTTTATTCTAAGTCCTTGCCACCCCTTGATGTTTCCTCCTGCACCGCCATGACATTGATTTTTCAGATTCTATTTTGGTGTATTACCATGGAATTTGGTGCAGCTAATTTTGGTGCCCAGAGGATGAATTATATTGATTATGGTAATGCCCTGACTTTTCCTCTTGTACAAACAGTAGGTCAAATTTTTTACTTATTACGGGGAGTATTTACTGGCTGGATTGGCACAAAATGTATTACAATCATGTGGCCACTGGGATGAACTGTTTGGACTTTCTGTGATTCTGATCCTGTAGCCATTATCAGGTCAAAATTGTTGTGTTTTATCATTTTTTCAATTAAGTGATTAATTGTTTCACCATAAAATGTCTGACACGGTGCTTTCAAATACCATGTTTTGTCTAACCAACGTTTCAAAACTATAAAAAAACAGAACATACACATATTTGAAAAGCCAGAACCAGACAATTGTAGCATTCTTCCTTTAAAAACAGATTGGGCTTTACTGGGCTAGTTGACCACTCAGAACAAACAGGGCTTTTCAGAAGGGTTCCTCAAAGGAACAGGACCTAAAACGGAGTGTTTTAGACATAGGATCAGAATAAGTATACACTATGATAAAAATAATGTGTTTTTTGAATATTAAAGCATTTAAATATATTCTAGCAGACCTCAAAAATAATATTATAAACCTGTAAATATGCATAATATGGACTCCTTAACAGATCTCAGGTGTATCTGTAGATTCTCATTCTGGTTGACTATTATCGAATACTGAATTCTATCTCCTTAGTGGCCTTTCTCAGTGTCACTTTTAGTTTTCATAGAGAGCTATTATGTTAAGTCTTTCAAAAAGCATCTGCTATCATGGGAGCTATTACTTAATGCAGTGCCCCCAGTCCAGCTACAATAGCCAGTGGCCTTTGCAATTTTCTTTTCCTGGTCTTTGGATTGGCGGTACTATTTGTCAGTCCAGCTCCCCAGATGATGAGCACGTCTTTGGCTCTGCAGGCAGCGTTCATATTCCCCATCACGCTCTGAACTCTCTCAGATTTGTACAGAATTGTCATTAGGCTGCAACAGTGTTGGAGTACACTGGAAAGATGAGATGTTCCCTCCCCTCCCTGAGGGTCAGAGTGAATCCATGTGACATGCACTGTCAGAAACACCCACATTATTATATACATTGACTCTAACCAAGCGTGAGTTCTCGATCAAACATGCACATACACACAGTCACATAAACAAGCAATCTTTCCTCTAGTGTGTCCCTAGACACTTGGGGCCCTGCGGCTCCCACCCCCAGCCTGGCCTCTTTAATGAGCACTGGCCCCTGTGTGTTTGATCCTGCTGCCAGCTCGTAGCCCCACGGCCCCTCAGCCTCATGCCTATTCAACAATCCCCACAGCCTCTCCAGTTTCTCCCCCACTGCCTTGGGTACAATATGGATCCAAAGCAAAAGCACTCCTGGTCGATATCAAAGCCAGTCTGACTGAAACTGTGAGAGAAGGGGAAATTGGGGGAAAAAAACACAACAATTTAGCTCTGTGCTTTGTAGTCGTACAAGCAGCTCTGGAACTGCACATTGATTAGTTCTTTTGATTTTGTCAGATGTTCTTCAAAAATTTCGTCTATTGACTCTTAAAATCCATGAAAGGTTTTTGGGTTTCAAACACCAATTAATTGGTTTCGCTGACTGTGGTCTTGGCATAGAACACCATTCACAGCCTGTAAATGGGCTCTCTAACGCAACACCTCTTCTGATTTGTGCACAGGATGGAGGTCTGTTGATTAACAACCCCACTGCACTTGCTGTCCATGAGTGTAAGTGTTTGTGGCCCGATACGCCCTTGGAGTGTGTGGTCTCACTGGGTACGGGCCGCTTCGAAGCTCCTGGCAAGAACAGCAAGACGTATACAAGCCTCAAAACCAAACTCACCAACGTCATCAGCAGTGCCACAGACACTGAGGGTAAGTGACGCTGCTAATTGTTAATGCCATGTAGAAATTACTTATTGATAGACTAAATGTACATCCAAATGTAATAATTGTTCTGATATTTTATCTTTTAAAAAACATATATACTACCGTTCAAAAGTTTGGGGTCACTTAGAAATGTCCCTATTTTGAAAGAAAATCTTTTTTTTTTCAATGAAGATAACAAATGAATCAGAAATACAGTCTAGACATTGTTAATGTGGTAAATGACTATTCTATCTGGAAACAGCTGATTTTTAATGGAATATCTACATAGTGGTACAGAGGAACATTTCCAGCAACCATCACTCCTGTGTTCTAATGCTACATTGTGTTAGCTAATAGTGTTGAAAGGCTAATTGATGATAAGAAAACCCTTGTGCATTATTATTATTATATTATTATTATGTTAGCACGTGAATGAAAGTGTGACATTGTCTGGGTGACCCCAAACTTTTGAACCGTAGTGTACATCCATTAATCTTTCCATTAGCTATACTTGCTTTATGTTGTGGTACACCCTGGACATTTTATTTCAGTGCTTAAAAATATGTATGTATAAATCCTACTCTAGTGTAGCGCTACAATGGTGGCACAAAAAGAATGGACATTACACAAATTTGCCACATTATGGTCAGTTTACTTATCGTCGTTGGTACAAATCCTGTTAAGAATGTCTTCTGTGGCTCTAATTAAGGTCTTTATAAAATCTGCTAAAAATGACTGAAGATTTTAGAATTGCAGAACACCAACTGATTCCATTTTGATAATTTTTTCTTTTGTAATGTGTCTCCTGTCAGTCCACTAACTTTGTAGTGGAGCTACAATACTAAACATCTGTAGAGCTCCTTTAATCACGTTTTTAAATCCTGCTGCAAAATGGATCGACTGTAAAAGAGCCGTGCGCTTAACATCTTCTGTGTCAGCTTTCAAAGTAACACAAGAGCACTGGCCCAGTGTCAAGAGCAGGACATCTAGATAATAATTTAATCTAGATTGGTCAAAAATATTGACTCACAAGTTAGTACATCTCAATTACACATTCTAAATGCAGACAACCCATGCCAACAAAGAGAAGACTTACAGTGTACAGATGGATGGATGGAATATTAAAAGCTGTTTTTCTTGGTTTCTTGTGTTTATTTAGATACTTTTTTGTTATTTTGTCTATATCTGAAGCTTAAATTAATCCTCACGACTATTAGAATGTACAAAGCCTTGCAGTTTCTGTATCCTCTCTAAGCAATTGGGTTGGGCTGTCATCAGTGCTGAAAATACTGCACCACAAGTTGCCTTTGTTCTGGATACGTCCCATTGTGGCCTTGTGTAGTGGCAACCTCTTCTTCTCCTTATCACCTCTAGACATGGGCACTTCTGCTGTGCCTAAATTTGGCTCGGTCCCCTCCCTGTTGCTGCTGTGGTGCAGTGTGTGACCTAGATGCTTCTCTGCACTTGTTCCTCCTGTATTTGGGATTAAGCGCTCCCCCAGCTCTCCAACAGGCTTTGTTATTTAGAAACACCAGATTAGCAAGAGTGTTTATCACAGATTTTCTCTTTTTCAAAAGCTTAGTGTTCACAACCCTCCTGCTTTGTCTTGGGTATATCAGTGGGACTCGGTTTGTTGTTGTGGACAGATAAGGCTGATATAATGGTTTTAAATGCAAATATAGCTGTTATGGAACCAAACGGATAGTAAAGTACTGCCTCTGATGTAATGTTGACTGTAGCTGTGTTAAAAATATATTTTTGAAGAATTACCCCAGATCATAAGTGATGCAGTCACGTTTGTTTGCAGCTGTGCACTGCTGTACATGTAACCTGTTTGCTTTCACACTAGGATGCTAAGAGTGTCCTGAAGCATGCATAATAAAATTTGTTTTAGAACTCATGGATGATTTGCGAGGCACAGCAGCGACTTTTGTGACAGAAATACAATAATTCTGGAGTCTCTGTGTGATTATTTGGGGTTCCAAACCTGTCAGTGTGGATAAAAGATAAAATAAGCCAGCATTGTAAAGATAACTTGCTGGGTCACTGTGTAAACTGATTTGTTCTTCACTCGAAAAAGAGCCAAGACTCAAATCTGTGACATTATTATTTTGTGCAACTGCAGACTGTCACTGCCTGTTTGATTATTTATTCAATACGTTCCTTCTGCCTAACTGGTAATCTTTCTGTGGAAGGAAAATATGTACATTTTAAAGAGTTGGCCCCCCAACATGTTCAGCTGATAAGTCTGGAACTGCACAGTGGAAGTCATTCAGAATAGGACAGAAACACCAATTTTATCTCTGCACATGCATTATCTATTTTGAGTAAGCCGGTCTTGTCTCAGGGTTTTTGTAGTTGCACTTAACTCTCATAACTTTTCCAAATGTAACAATGTAGCACAGTACACTGAGGGCTGCTGGATAGCTGAGGGGTTCGGACACACCAAATAAGCAGCAGATTAAACTGAATTTCTGGTTGGTTGGAGCTTTAGCTGTATGTCATGTTCCTACTCTGTCTCCTAGTTTCTGTTTCTCTTCACTGATCCTGCCAAAAAGTCAAAACTAAACCACACACAAAGAGCTAATTGCCTATTAAAATATAACAAATAAATCTCCCCGAACACTCCAAATAACCTCCAGATAAATGAGTCCTTGTGGAATTGTGTACAGCCTTAGCAGCAGCTAGTTTGACTGATATCCATGTTTGACCTCCTAAGCTAGTTGTGGGAACGCAGACTGAAAAAAATCACCTTTTTGCACCCTTCAGGCATATTTACACAGTTTTGTTACCCGCTGCCTGTTTGTATGCTTTTCTATTTTGTTGATTTTAAATCACTCATGCAAGGCAGATGAAAAAAGCCATGACAGACAAGCCAGACATTTTCACTCAGTATTACCTCACACTCTCAGCCCTGAGCGCTTACTCAGTGACACATGTAATGCTGTCACAGTGCTGACAGACGAGGTTTGACTTTGCATGCCCTTCTTGCTCTTAACACAATCTTTGGAGGTTTGCACATGTTGGGACTATTAGGAAGTTAATTGTGTGTTTATGATTTTTGCCTTATGTGTGACCTCACTTTCACCTCCTTTCCTCCCTCCAGAGGTTCACGCCATGCTCGACGCTTTCCTACCTCCAGACACTTACTTCCGCTTCAACCCCCACATGAGCGAAGACATATCCCTGGATGAGAACCGGCAGGAGAAGCTCAACCTGCTGCAGGCTGAGGGCGTCCGTTATCTGGAGAGGAACGAAGAGAAGCTGAACAAAGTTGCTCGCATCCTCACCCGTGAGAAAAGCTCCGTCCAGAGGATGTCTGACTGGGCCAGGCTCAGAGCTGACATGTATAACAGCCTGTCCTTTAACTCTTCCAGGTTTTAGATCCAACACAAACCACATTTCCATAGCCAACATATCCACTAAATGTCTTCCATTACTAAAAACTGCTTACAAGAGGTGGTGTTGCAATGTGTCATAGTTGTTGACTTCCTGACCTGTAAGTCTGATGAACATGGTGTAAATATACGTTGGTTATGTGTCCAACATGCTAAATGCTACGTAGCCCTTGATTCCCCACTGACACTTTAATGGTGATTTTAGTGTTAAAGTGCCAACAGCTTTGGCAGTCGGCACATTAACAATTTTCACAGCCAGAATTTGTTATAGTTGCCATTGGTGTGTAACACTCATCTCAGCATAGTTGCATTCAAAGAATATGTTTTAGACGACTTGTGGATTTGTCAACTTCATAACAAATGCATTCACAGGAACATTTCAAACATTTTGGGGCAATATGCTTTTTACCTTTCTTGCTAAGATCCATGCCACTGTTGTATGATGATTATAAGTTGCTTAGAATACAGGCTGGAATCAGGAGAACAGAATGTCTCTTTCTCAAGGTGACAAAATACACTTACTTAGCCGTTTCCCTATTTCTAGTCTTTATGCCACATTAAGCTAACTGGCTGCTGGCAGTAGCCACAAAATTACCGTACAGATAAGTGAGAATGAGAGCATGTCTCCTAAAATAGTCCTTTCAAAAGCAGAACTCAAACGCCGTCCTACAGCAGTAACAGTTCTCCCCAAGTGAGCACTTTTAAACCATTTGTTTCTTTTCCTATATTTTTTATGACAACCACTCTATCCTCACGTACCCGTTTCTTTACCTGTTATTGTCACAGAAAACAAAATGTACAAATGAGCTTTATGCTCTGTTGAAATATTTATCATATGTGCTAAGCTATAATCAGCCTATAAAACTGTAAAACTTAATTGTAAAGAAATTACAGGGAAAATAATATTTTTGTAACCTAATTAAGGTCAATCTGAGCATCTAATGCAAGTGGCACTTCTCAGTTGTAATGACAATTATTTGCACATTCAAACTGTAATTATATATTGATGACACTAACATTGGTACACGAGGGCCCACGACAAGCGCTACAGTATTATATGTGATTCTTATATGCATATCGCGATAAATGATAATGATTGAAATGAATAGTAGATATATACTTTAAATGCGGATGCAAATTAAGCCTCACTGTCATGACGATATGTCTTTTATGTATTATTTTAGCCTCAGAGTATTTTAGGTTCAGTTGTTTCCAAAGCTTTTATCATTGTGTGCTTGATTGTTTGGTTTTATGGATTCCCCACAGGCTATTCACATTTTCGGCTTTGTCTTTAGCCTGCCCTCTTTCCCTTTGATGACCTTTGATGCCGTTTCTCAAAAGCCTCTTTCACCCTTTCTACCTTGAAGTGCTGTGTTTTAGTCCCCGCTCTGCTGTACTATAACGTTTGTTGAAATCATGCAGGTTGTATCTAAAGCCCTGCTTTAAACAGATGGCTGCTCATTGATTTGTTATGGTGGTGACTTATCTTCATATGCTGCTACATGTACTGCACTGCAGATGTCTGTTTTCATGCCTAACCTGGTCAAGTACTGTACAACAATGTGTTGATCACTCCCAGAGGACCTGAAATAAAATGGATACAGATATCTCCCAGATTAATATAATTCCACTGTTCTCCTGTTGGTCCTGTGTAAAGACTGTTCAAGAGTGTAATTAAAACCTGTCACGGAACCGTGCTGCATCCTGCCTCCTAATTATATGAAGATTAGGTGATTGTGATCTGAGGAAAGCTGCTGTTTCCGTGGCAGCTTGTGGATCATTTCAGGGAGAGAGGATGTGTCGATATTAAGTTGGGAGCTTGTGCTCACTTAATTATTCCAACACAGTCGTTCCATCTCAAATCATCAAATTTTTACAACAGTTTCTGCTTGATCGGCTCGGATTGGCCTGAAATTTTTATAGTATAAAATATGAATATTTAAATTTTCTACAATTTTAGATTGACGTATCAAATTATTTAAATTTTTTTTCCGAAAAGATAAATATCTCAGGAATTATAGGAATTATTAAAAATAAAAGAATGTTTTTTTCTAATCATACTATTGTTTCAGATGATAGACAGCACAGTCCGAAAATGAAAAATATGTCAATGTTTTTTTTTTTTTTTTTTAATATTTTCTTGGGAATGTTTGAAAAATGATTTTGAAATTCCAAACCTCTGATCTAGTTGACTTAGATTGTCTAACATTTCAATGTTTGTGGTACAACTTGTCATACTTGCTCAATCAGTTAAGAAAATTCAAGGAAAATAACATTTTTTCCACCATCACGTATTTCATACTATAAAATAATATTTTGACATACAATTACACATGGTTTAGACCAGGGGTAGCCAACACGGTGCCCGCGGGCGCCTGGTTTCCCGCAGAGACCATGTAAGTTGCCCGCCACACGTTCTAAAAATAACACTAGTCACCATGAAATTCCTTATAAAAAAATATAGTTGCTGTTCTTTTTAAATCAAAAATACTTACATTAATGCAGATTTTAAATTACAATATCTATTATAATTTTTTAAAAAAAAACAAAAATGTCTTCGGTGTAAATGAACTTTGACCGAGTCAGAGTTCACTGCGCATGTCAAACCACCACGTCACTATGCTGCAGCGTCCGGATGTAGACACTTTGGGAAGCTAGATGTGGTTTTTACCCCCAATACATGACAGAGAAGTGAAAGAGAAAGCACTATTTTGACGAAGACTGGGAGGAAGAATTCTTTTTCACGACAGTGAAAGATAAATGTGTGTGTCCTATTTGCGGGGCGACTATTGCGTCGGCAAAGCGGCACAATGTGGAGAGATGCTACTTTAGCCGCTACAAAGCTTCCATTCTAACTAGCCATGCTAGCTAGCCATGCTAACTAGCCACCTGGTAGCACACATAGACTGTATGCGCACTACGGACATGAAAACTCGGGACTTAAAGGCAGCTTTGACATCTATTACGCGGCGAAAAGTTTCTTCGTGGAGAAAAATGTACCATTAGAAAAGCTTGTTTTAATGATGACAGACGGGGCTCCTCCATGACGGGTCGCCATGCAGGCTTCATTGTACGATGCAGAGGTGATCCAGACTTCCCAACATTCCTACATTACCACTGCATCATTCACCAGCAGGACATATGTATGTACAAAAGTGGCCGGATTTGATCATGTGATGACTCCTGTCGTGAAGATCATAAATGGCTCCAAAGCCAAACAACCAGGACATTGAAGGTGCTGCTGGAGGAGCTGTCAGCTGATCATGGTAACCTGTTACTACACACAGAAACCCCATGGATCAGCAGGGGAACAGTTTTGCAGCGTTTTTTGTCACTGTTGGCCGAAATCAAAGAGTTGATGCAATCCAAAGGGGAAGACACCTTGCTGCTTGAGGACACTGAGTGGATTCTTGGCCTTGCATTTTTAACGGACATCACTGGGAAACTGAACCATCTGAACTGTGAGCTGCAAGGTAAAGGTAAGACATGATAAGCTCTGCAATGCCAGGCTTCCCACTAACACACATTTACAGACAAAGAAAGAGGTAACATGTTGTCATTCAAAACACTGTGCCATTACACAAAAATGTGAAAAATAATTTGTTGAAATCATGTAATGATTTGTTGTTATGATTTGTTAAAAATGTTGCAATGCTGGTGAAAAATGCTGTTGATTAGTACTAATGTGATAGGATTCATTTCAAAATGTGAAAGAGTTGATTTTTTTTCTTACATAACTGATAATTTGTACAAACATGGGACAGAGTTCATGAATTGTTCAAAAATGTTACAAAGCTTGTGGTTTGCACAAATGAAGCATGATTTGATGACAATTAATGATTTCCTAAAAATGTTAGAAGTGATAATTTGCATAGAAATGTAACTGGTGTGATTTTGAACAAAATGCTGCAAATATGCTGATTCATACAAAACTGCCAAGAAAGATATTTACCAAAGTTTCAGAGATGGGATACCTCTGACTATTGAATATTGTAACAGATTTCCATATATGTGTGTGTGTGTTTCCTACCGTCATTGTTGTGGAAATCGTTGTTAATAATTATTGTAAGGAATAATTAACATAAATGTGATCAGACAGTCTTTTTACATATTATTTTCATTATTATTATTGTTTAAAGATGATGGCACAAGTTTGCTATTGAGGAAGTTTGTATCAAACAAGGTGCCCTTCATACTACTCAGTACCCTTGAAGTTGCTCTCAGGTTTAAAAAGGTTGGTGACCCCTGGTTTAGACTCACTAGTTTACTTCTGCATTATTATTATTATTTTTTTAATATGCTATTTTTTAATGAAAGCGTCACCTTTTTTCATATTTTCAACACTGTTTGATCTACTTGTCCAGTATTGCAGATTCTGAATCAATGGTGAGAAATAACATAAAAATGAAATGTATATGTTATTTTTTATTTTTTTCATTCATGAAATACTGTCATCGAAATCTCAAAGTTTAATGTGTCAAAAAACATGCAGAAAGTAGGGTTGAAGGGCAATTTTTGTCTGAAAAAGTACTTAATAAATCAAGCTAAAATTTCACAGATATTTTAAATATCCATAGTTTATAATAATAAAGTTTAAAACAAGTCAGAGAGATTGTTGAGCACAAGGTGCATGATGATATGAGATGGAGTAACCCAAATATAGATGTGGAGATATAGTCACCTTCACCTTCTTGGCTCAGTGGCCAAGGTGCTTAGTTTGATTAGCAGATTTTGATTTGTAGAATCACAGCAGGAGTATGATACATCCAGGCATACCAGTGGTCCCTATGAGTGTATTTTTTTTCTCTGGAACTCAAATATATGTTGTAAAGGCGGAGGCGTATTTTTCAGGGGGATATAATTTGAAGGCTCTTCCCTGAGCTGCCTGTCATAAAAGAGAAGAAGGTGAGATGAGATGACTGTGCAAGGCTGTGCTCAGGCACCTGGGTAACAGCTCTTGCCAGTGATGGATCGTGTTTCCCTCCAGCATAAACACCGAGCTCTGACACAGCTCTCCACCAACTGCTTACATGCATGAAAACACAGCGATGGCTGAAGGAAGCAGAGGACACAACAAACAGCGTCAACGATGGAAACACTTCAGGATGTCGGCCGTTCATTGTTTCATCTGGAGTTGGGCAGCGGTTATGTAGCGAATAAAATAAGTGGACACCAACTGGACCTAGAATAAAGAGATTATTTTCCAGTACAAAGAGAAATAAGATGATTTAGGTGATCAGTGTGTGATGGAATGAATCATTTCTGGCTCCGCTGATTGAATTGTTAAAGTCCATCTGTTTGTCTTTATTGTTTAGAGCTCAGCTTTGCTATAGAAACTGAGTAAAGAAGAGAATTGCATATTGAAATGAGGACCTTCTTGTTTACAAAATGCATTTGCAGTGCCTATTGCACCCACACCACCTCCTAACATTCTGCTGACCTCATGCAGCCTCCACTGAAAGCAACTCTTCAGCATTGCACCTAATATGTAAGCAAGAAGACTAATCACTAATTATCAAGCAGCTTATAGTGCATCTAAATTCATGAGAGAGCACAAAGAGCATGGCTTTCATACTTGGGGGAATATTTATTATCTCTAAATCACAGGGCAGGTCCTCTCATATCCTCTGTGGTTTAGAGCTAATGCAGCAAACCATCCCTAACACTGAGGAGCCTTTTATTATTATTATTTTTCCAGCATTACATCTGATTACTAGAGTATTTTGACCCTTTAGCTGACCTCATACACTTTCTCTTTGAAAATGTGGTCCATTAGTTTCTAACAAATGTTGACATAATGGGTAGTGATCAAACCCTAAATTTGTGGTTATTAAAATCATTTTCTCATGGGTTAGATGAAGAACTGCCTTTGGTGTATAATCACAGTTATCATCAACAGTGACCAAAGTTGTACCTGGCTAACCACCAAAAATGGCTGCCCTCGTTTAAATTCTTTGGCAATGATGGCACATTTTGGTCTTCAGTAATGAGAAATGAAATTTAGCTCACTTCAGATTAAAAATTATTTACAGACAGTGAAAACAACCACATGTTGCTGTAGGCTGGTTAGAGCAGTGGCAAAAAAGAAAAGAAAAATACACAAACCTTAAACTATCAACAACATTGTATTGGATTGACAGGAGTAACTGTCACCTATGGAGACACTGGGGAGCCAGAAGTTGTCGCTGTGCTGTATTTAGTGCATTCATGTCATGTTTGTGCCCCCTGTGTGTTAACCTGGTTAGGCAGCCAGTAAAGGCTGCACCCACTCAATATAGACAAGTCTTAATGTAATTACACAGCAGACTGAGACTGGAAATGTATCCTCCTCTGATGTAAACAGATCTGACTCATGAACTTGTCTCCCAGCAGTAATCACATCTGTAATTTGATTTGTTTTGCACCTTTGGCCAAACCTCCAGGCTGCACATATAAATATGTTTCTCTAGTCCACGCCAGGAACGCATCTCCAGGAGGCTGTGACAGATACTGTGTTCTATCATCTTTGTTTTGATGTAACAACTGTTTATCCTCAGGGTGGCTGCTACTCAATTACACCTCACGTTTAGCTGCAGCAAATAAACCCGGCTCATTAGCACTTCATTAGTTTTGGAACAGACGACGGATGTCGAGATAAGATATAAAGAGTTTAATTCCAAAATATGATTGCAATGCTGGGGAAAAATGACAGAAAAACAACTGATTGAAAAATGAATCCTGACAGGCTGAACAGCAAATATATTAAGTGACTGTCTGTCTGTCGCAAAGCCATAAATTTACAACACACCTCATTGGAATCACATTTCTAGCTAATTTTTTACAAAAATGTGAGCGCATCATGTCTGGGATGTTGTGTTAAACCGCTGTGTTTTGATGTATGTTTTCTCTGAGCCTGCTGAACTGTGTTGGCTCTGTGTGAGTTAATCATCACCTCTGTTGGGGTCCAGGTCATTTCATGGTTGGCTCGTTGGTGCTGTATACAGTTTGTTCTGAGGAGGATAAAGAATAACACGGAATCCGTGGAGAGAACAGGCCGAGAGATGACTCTGTCTCTGCTGCACAGCGGCTCTGCCATGTATGAAGTTTTGCATCTCAGTGAGCAGAGGACATCAAGGATCCGCTGCAGTAATAGGCACCATAATTGGAGATACCAGTGAGGCAGAGACAACGTCTTCTCTAATGGATTTTTGCATTTCAACACAAAACCATGGCGACGCTCACTCTGCAACTTGCAAAATGCCATTCTTTGTCTCTGTGGCGCTGTATCCTTGAACTTATGAAAATCCCTCCGAGTATTTTACAGATAATACGCATGGGGGAAATTAAGAGAATATTTTAATGAGATTCAAGACGTATGCAGACATATCTGGAGGCAGTCTGAAATGAGAGACAATTACAATACTTCCCAGCATAGCCCTGGGATGGCAGATGTGGACGAGAATCTCCTGTTCCTATCAAAATGATGATGAGGAATGCTGGTGCTTCCGACACTGGGGAATCGAATCCAACAAATGACATTGGCTTCACATAAACTCCTCCAGTTTTATGTCACTTTTTAACAGTGTTAGGAATAGCAAGGACATACTTCACATATAAGTAAGAGAGATGGAGCAGTAAAGAAAGTGAATGAGTGCTGGGAGCAAAGGGATCATAGATGTGACCCTTTCATAACCTAATTCAGTGTTTCTGCTTCTTATGCTGATCTGCACTTTAGCTGATTCCCAAGTGATTTCACATCTACAGTATAAACCCCTTTTCATCTTGCCTCATATCTCTGCAACAGCCTAATTTCAGCTAATCTCACTCAACCAGCTACTGGATGGCAACTCAAACCAGAAACCCTGTCTCTTTGCCAAATCGGGCTTATCCTGGTGGTAACTGCGTCACTTGCTCTCTGCGTTTGACTCGGTGGCTGCAGATGACTTCCACTGCTAAGCCTGAGATAATGCATGTGTGTGACATGCAGTTAGAGAGGAAGGGCCCGGCTGGCAGCAGACTGCACTGAAAGTAAATGTGCTTTTAAAATCACATGAGCACATCCAGCAGAGTCTTAGCGGATCCCACAGGCTACTGTATGATTATTAGTGCAAACTTGCTCTCTGGGGGTCAAAAAATGGCATCAGGACATGCAAATGCTCAAAGCAATAAAGTCCACAACAGCTGGAATAACAGAGATACATTTGGCCATTGTGTGGATTTGACATTTAATTTACATTTAAGCATTTAAGGCTTAGATTTATTTGAACATTAGTTGTACTTGCTGCATGTCAACAATGCATAAATGTAACAATAATAGCACAGGAGTCAAATTAAAAAGCTGCATCCTGCTGTTAAATGAGAGAAATCGGACATGGCAGGGCTTTTAAAAGGCAACTTTTCTGCTTTGTTTTGCCCTCAAACTCGTCCAGCTGTTGTCCAATCTGTGGTTTGGAGCCCGTATGGGGGCCAAAGCACTATTAGCGCGTCTATTTGTGTAACAATTTGCAAGAATGGTTCAGTGCCTTGAGGCCACCATCCATCGGCGGCGGCGCTGCAGTGCGCGCAACGGGCGTGCGCACGCACCCGGAGCTCCGGCGCTGCTTCTTCTGCTGCTGCTGCGCGCCCCCGCCGGTGCGTGTGTGTATGTGTTACGGTGAACTGGTGGGAGAGGAGAGGACCAGTGACTGAAGGCAGAGAAGGCAAGTGCAAGAGAGGCTCGGTGCCTGAACGGGACTCCGCGTAAATCAGGAAGAGAGCGCACACGGCGTCGCAGGGAAGCGGAGGGACGGAGCGGGCTTCGTGTTTCGCTGCGCACAGGGAGGAGATCAGGTGAGTCAAACCAAACCATTCATAATAAACACGTGTCGCGTAGCTGCCAGTTTACTGTCAGGAGTTTGTGGAGAGAGAGAGAGAGAGAGCCCGGTCACATTGACTGAGGCTGTCAGTAAAATAAAAAAAAAATAACTGTCCTCTAGGCAGCTCTGGTGAAGAAATGTAAATGTGCAGGGGTCGTTTGGAATCTTGGAAAATACGCCACACTTGTCTCACGTTGAGCTTCTAGCTGTGGGTCAGTAGAGAGAGAGAGAGCAGGTGTAGTAGCTGCAGACTGTCAAACAGAGGACTGATGCTGATCATTGACACTTATCCTCCATTCTCCATCTCATGCTATAAGTAGACATGCAGCATATATTTCTATAGATGTATTCATTGATCTGCTGTGATTGACAGTTGTTTGTTTTTCCTCCCGTGTTGACAGAATTGCTGCCCCCAATACATCCCATCTTTCAGGTCTTTAAGCTGATTTGCTCCCCATATGTTTAATTCCCCTCATATTCCTCTCGGCTCTGTTCTGTTTTGACTGTCCACTCAGTTTGCTTGAGTCTAATTTCCCCTCATCAGACTTGATTATGATACTCCCCCCCTGAGATTTCCCCAATTAAACCCTACGCCATTTTTTTTTCCACTGGCTATACTGGAATAAAACCCCCACATTCTCACCCAGTCCCCCTCCTCCTCCTCCCCCCTCTGTCTGCCCCTTTGGTCAAAGCTTCAGTCAAGGGGGAGAACTCACCATCATGCAACAACCTCCCCCCCTCCTCCTCCTCCTCTCTGCTCATCCCCCAGACACTCTCACTCACACACACCCAAACACACACACACATGCCTCAAGTGCACACTTTCGCTGGCTGCTCAGTTGGCCAAATTAATACAATGCTAATGACCTCTGCTTTATTGTCTGAGGCTGTTGTTCTTTCTGCTCTGTGAAAGGGGCTGACACACTTTCTAGTAATGTTTATTCACTCCAAGCAGACTACAGTTAATCTGTTTAAGAAGATAACAATATCGCCCTATCCCTGCCCCATGTCTGCTTTGCATTAATTCAGAAATGGGCGGCAAAATGTGCGATGCTGCTTTACATATGCGTGTTTGGAAACTGTTTGTGGTGGATTCTTGACCGGCATGTGAGCCAGAGCCCACTTCCTCTATGTCTCCCGGAGTTCTGCTCACAGGATGTTTCAGGCTCATTTGACAAATGTGGAGAAAATCGGGACATGATAGTGACCTACATTGTGCTGCCATCCTTACTTTCACCCTCAGCACAAACGGCACTAGGCGGGGAGATTTGCATAACTAAGGGATTATCATGACACACGTTGGCCGGAGTTATTGTGAGAGCACCAGTCAGTCCCACTGCTGACCCAAAACCAGTGACGGGCAGCTCGGCTCCGGGGGCTATGGGAAAAGCTTGGGTGTTGGAGGGAAAATGCCACCAATTTCAATCCGTGGGCTGCAGAAACATGCAGACTATTCTGTTAGAAGTGATCAACGCTCCTTCTGTAAGCGGCCGTCTGTGGCATTGCGAACGCCGCCAAGCAGGACGGAACAAAGTGCCTCATAGATGGAGTCGTCCTGTGTCACTTGTGGTGGTGATGACATAATTTCTTTGAGGAACTGGTCTGAGACTGAGGGCCTTTCATCTGGTGATTAATCTCACCAAGGACACATTTCACGTTTGCAGCAGAAACATCTGTTTATATAAGCTATTCAGAGATGGAAGTAATAAAGTGACCCCAGTGAACTGCAGTTGAAGTAAAGGGTGGTAGACATTTACTGTCAGTAGGCATTAAAAAAAAGAAGAAACCCACAGTCTCTTCTGTTTTGTAACGCTAATAGAGCCAACATTTTAAAAGGTTGCTTGGGGTTAATTATAGCTGTCTCACTTTTAAAGTCTTGGCTATTATTTCTGTGACATGATAGTTTGTATACTCCCTTAACCAGTCGCTGCAATCTGGGGATAGTTGCTGCTATTAAGCCCAACAGGGCATGAAATGAGCAGTCAACTCAGAGCTGAAATGTTTTGGTAATCCATCGATTAGTTGATCCACAGAAATGGAATATTAATATTGAAGTGGAGTCATTTCTCAAGAAAAAATGCCAACAGTTCTCTGGTTTCAGCTTCTCAAAAGTGATACAGGATGCTGTTCTGTGTCACATATGATTTTAATCTGAATATGTTTGCAGTTTTCCTCACAGACATCATAATTGCAATTTGATTTGTGAATTCAAACTTGAATATATATACACACATGGATGAAGTCAAACATGCTGCATGCTCATTTTAGTGCCTCAAATTGTGATTTCGATTTGAAATTGATTTAATATTCAGCCTTGTTTTGGACCGATCATTGAGTAAATCAGGCAGTTTGAACACATCACATTGAATTAAAATGGGCTGTTTTCACAGTTTTCTGACTCTGTGCACAAAGCAGTTTGATTAATTGAAAAGATGATCAGCAGATAACTTGGTAATGGAAACAATCTGAAATATGAATCCCTCATTGCAAAGGAACTGCAGTCATCATCATTTCCAGCCTTTATTTATCAACGAGAGCCACTGAGAGCAAGTTCTGTTTTTCCAAGGTTGTTCTGATCACAATACACATAAAACATTGAAAGCACATATACATTCAAGTTACATTGAATAAGCCAAGGACATGAACAGAACGGGAAACGTCAATGCAAAGAAAACACATTTATTCACATTAATCTATGTCTCAGAGGTCAAAGTTGTTTTCACACCATTGTTTCTCTCCATTTTCTCTTTCAAATACGTTTAAGCAGGAACTGTTTTAAAAGCTGTATGATTATTTGTCTACTTCTGTTTCTTGCCCTTTGTGGTTAAAATGTTGCCATATTCCAAGTTATCTTGCTCATTACAGTGTCAATATGCCATTTCTGCTAGAATTTATGACCCAGACTGCTAAAGTCTAAGCTGAAGAAAACCATAATTATCCTCAAACCAAGTGCTGCAATCATTTCTTTTTTATGCAAAAATTGCACAGGCACAACTCAGCAATTCATCATCATAAGTCACTTGAGCTGATTGTCTGGATGATTGAGTGCGTTCTGCAGACGTGTACTTGTGTCCTGAGTGGAGACGATCCAGCAGCCGTCGTGAATAGAAGTGCCGTGCTGCTCAGCTGTGTTGAGGTGAAATCTTCGGGGACTGGTGGAGGCCCATGGCTATCCATTAGTGTCATGGGGTCTGAGTGTTTCCTCCCAGTGGGGCGGTCACAGACATCCTGTCATCGCCTGGACCACCTCGTCGCAAGCGTGTTCGTCTCATTTTGGGACCGATGAGCGCCTCATTAGAGGACCTCAGAGGGAGCGTCTTCCCCCCTCCGCTTCACGGCTGCCTGAGCTTCCCTTGCTTGTAATTTGGACAAATGTATGCAGAGGTTGATGAGTACATCCAAAGAAGAGCATACATACATGTTCATTACGTCCACACACGTCTCGCTGTCTTTCTCCCCCTCTGTGAGTGGGGCCTGCATGGTGGCAAGCTGGTGGGTGCAATTAGAGTTTCACAGTCAGTTAGGCAGCAGCTCTAATGGGGATCGACACGTTCCTGAGAATCCACAGGACACAGCTGATGTTTACGTCCTCCGCCCGTGCTATATTATCAGGAGTAGATGGTGACAGATGACTAAGAGAAATGGATATTAGGTGATTTATGCGTTGCTCATAGCAGGACTGATCTCCAGCATGATTAGATGCAAAGATGTGCCGCTGTTTTGCTGTTTGCTCTTTCATCTCTTGCAACAACAGCTTCAGAAAGCTACACTGAACAACTGCCAAAAGGATTTGTTGACTTATCGGTTTGCCATCGACAGGTAATTCATCAGCTATTTTGTTAAATGGTTCATCATTTCCAAAACAAGCTGGAAACATGCTTTGGTTTCAAACTCGATAAAGATTTTTCTTTAATTAATCAAGAAAATAATGTGCACAGACACTCTTATATTAAAGAGTTAATTGTTTGTGGTATTTATTAAGCAAAATGTAAAACAATGTGTGATTACAGTTTGTCAAATATAAGGATCATTTTATTATAAATACATTTGGGTTTTGGACTGTAAGCTGGACTAAAGACATTTGAAGGTGTCACATTGAGATTTTTGGAATTTGTGATTGCATTTTTTAGTTTTTCTGGCCAATTGATTACAAAAAAAAATGCAGAAATACATGGAAATAATCATATATTGCTGCCCAAAAGGCTGAAAACAGTTTATTTATCAATCAACAATGGACTGAAAATTCATTTGCAATGATTTTAATAACTACATAATTGTTTTACATTGTTCATTATCTAGAAAACAAATCCGCCTGTTCCAACCTCTCCAATGTGAATATTTGTTTTTAGTCGTCCCTGAAGGTAAATTGAATGTCACTGGGTATTTTTTGGCCAAAACAAGCTACTTGAGTCTGTCAGCTTGTGCTGTGCAAACACTATTAGTTTTGGACACTTTATAAACCAAATGAATGGTTAAAATAATCAATACTGAAAGCATGTTGTTAGTTGCAGCCCTCCTTCCAAGCTTTTCTAATCACAGACGCTTTCTTCAATGGAACAAGTTGCTTGCTGTTACATTAGCCTGTTATTTTTGGACAGTAGGTAGTGGGACAGATGGTGGATGAGGACAGGTCAGTGCAGACGTCCCTGGACGGCCCACTGTGACCAAATCATTACACCAGAGCATTTCATCATGACAGTCATCAGGCCCAATCACTCAAGGTTGCCAAGGAAACACTATTATCACCCTTGTTAGGTTATTACACCCTTTAGTGAGTACAAAGCATTTCGAGATGTTCTTTTCTGTCCCGACCAACTGCCAGCAATAGAGCCCTCTTTTGAAGTGGGATGTTGGGATAATGGAATGTAATGTTGTGGGTTTTATGTTCTCCATCTCCCCCCCCAGCAGAGCTCCCGGTTAACTAGCCGTACATACTGCTGCATCTGACTCAGTCAGCCTTGAGCTTTGATAAAAACAAATGGAAGTGCGACTTGAAATGTGTGTTCAGAGCATATTTTCTGAATTCTCGTAGGAGCTGCTGCTGTCTTGCCACTCAATAGCAGAAGTGGAGGGGAGGAAGAGGAAAAGCGGGAGTGTTTTTGAAGCTTTCGGGGTTCCAAGAGGGAGGAGGGGTGGATCATGTACCTCTGTCGACGCTGAGAAAGGGCAGGGGGAACAAAGGGGGTCTGTTTTCTCTGTCTGTACTGGCGGGGCGGCTTTTCTCGCCTCTTCCTTGCAGAGTGTGTGTGTGTGTGTGTGTGTGTGTGCGTGCGTGTGTGTGTGTGTGTGTGTGTGTGTGTGTGTGTGTGTGTGTGTGTGTGTGTGTGTGTGTGTGTGTGTGTGTGTGTGTGTGTGAGGGGGTGGAGGGGTGATGCAGGGTTATGCTGGAAGAGATCCACAATAGAAACTCGGGTGCTGGTGCCTCTCTTTGAACACAGAGTTGTTCCTGCTGAGGAGGGATGGAGTGGCAGTTCTTGCTACAGACGGCCTCGGGCCTGTTGAAGCTCAGGCCAACTTTGGATGGCCAGCAGATGTTGGAGAGGTAGTTGGTGGCCCAGTGGCAGCACATAACAACCTTCCGTGCTTCCCTTTCCTGTCCGGAGAACAACAGGAGGTGGGCATCGCTCCACCGGCAGGGTGTAGGCTCGCCAAAATTACAGGGAATTCAGGACGAGTGTGCACTTGAATGCTTGCTGATCTGTTCTCAAGCCTCCATCTTCCTCCTATTTGCATAGAGCTTAAGAAAAGCGGTGCTGCACATCCCACTCTCTGTTGGCACAGTGATGCTGCCCACTTGTGTTGTCTAATAGCTCGGCAAATACATCACCACGGTTCTTATTCTGCTTATAAAATTGGAGATTTAAACAGAGGTACCTGCCAGGAAACCCACCACAAGCCTCCACGGTCTTACCAGCCTGCTGTTCAACGCTGCATCTTATGAACTGGTAGAAGTGGGGGGTCTGCAGAGATAAGCGGAGCAAAGGCGTAGATTATCTGTTTCGCCCCAGCACATGATGCAACAGTGAATCAACAGGAAAGAGCGGGACACTTAGCTGTCAGCTCATGAATAAAGTTGACATGGAAACACAAAGTGGCTTTGCTATGGTTCAGGACTCTCACTGACCTGGAGGTCTTATTTAGGCCAGGCCCTTTAATGCCCTTACCCTCTGCCCCACCCTGTACCCCCTCCCACAGCCCAGCCGAGGGTAAGACACCATGTTAGCAGCTCAGCAGCCACCACTGAAGGGCCCTTAATCCAAGTGGGATGACAGCTTGGCTCTAGATGCTGTTTCTGTGGCGCTGAGACCAATGGGCTTTTCTTTTCCTCGTTTTTCATCCCTTAAACCCCCCAAACACAACCACAGGAATCCTGGGAAAAAAAAACTATCCTGGGGCAGACAAAGGAATGGGATGGTAAACAAATCCAAGAGTAGATCTGAGATTCCTCCATTCAGCAGAAGATACATGTACACATGCTTTGACATATCAAAAGCACGAAACACAATGATGCACTCAGTTTTTCCCCCTCTTAGTCCTGGTGCCACATGTTGTTTAAAAAACATAATCTATACCCAGATAATCTTCATCCGGGCCTCAGAATGATCAGGGGGGATTGGGGTCAGAAAACCATTAGAATCATAAAATTTGGTGCTGCTATCAAACCAAATCCCTTTTCCTCCTTTTACACAAATCAGCTGATGTGTCCAGAGACCACATGTTGACAGAGGTTCAAATGGACAAATGCTTAATGGTAATGTCGAACAACAAAGAGCATCACGCATGTTTGCCACCAGAGTGAGTCACTCTGCCAGGCTGCTACAGCAATTTCTCCTTATCCACGCTGCTCTTGCTGCCACACTGATGTGCTGTTAACTCTGAGAACAGTCAGGAACCACAACAAATGCTCCCGTTTTTCATGTAATGTCAGGGTTGTCTTGTGTTTATATACTTTAGGTCTGGAAAAACTGATCTGTAATTTCTTTCAACAAAATATGAACTCACCACAGTTATAATCAAGCGTTTTTTGAATTCATTCATCAAGTAAAAATGCATCTAAAATTTTAGAATATGATGTTTTTTTAGTTTTATGTTGCTGTTTGGATTGTTTGTCAGACAAATAATCATTTGCAGTATCCCTAGCAATTTTGGAATACGGGAGAGAAGATGGATATTGTGCACATTCAAAAAGATATAAGGAGGAAGAAACAATAGACATTGTTTGTACACTGGTAATTTGAAGCTCCCCAAATTGGAACTGGTCCTTTATGTTAAACTGCAAGGCTTCGTGTGACAAAGAAAACTTGCTTTGAATGTATCGAATTGGTCTTCTTTCCCAGTTAATCACCACAATACAGATCACCAAAGAGATTCTAGCATTTTTTGATTCCCTTCATATCAAAAACATCATTTTTCAGCCACTGTGAGAAGAAAATTGCCTACTAATTTGATTTATTAACAAAAACCCATGGACATCCACTGTGGACTGTGTTCTGGCTTTGCATCAGAGCAGTTTAGGATCAAATGTGAGCAATGCAATAGCAATCAGTCTAATCTCCTTGCGGTCAGTCCTGTGCTGGTTTCTGAGCGCTGGGCATCTTTCGGAGCTGGAAGGATGTAATTGTCACTGAGATAATTCCTTTGCTGGGGGCTAACTGGGCCCAGCAGTGAGGACGAGAGAATGGACAAATGGCAACTTCATTTATCAGGCTCTCCTCTGAGGCTGCCTGGCCTGATAGCCCAATCAAATGTGTTGTGTGGCTGAGAGCTGGCTGCACCAACACTGGGCTTTTTCAGCTCTGGGTTTGTCTCTGTGTCTGTGTGGAAATATCAATGAGCCTTTGTCAGTGTGCCATGGTTGATAGCCAAAGCCCTCTGGTGTTAAGAGTCTAATACAAAGTGTCTCAAGGAAAAAAATATCAGTAATAGTCTTTGTTTGTTTACCATTTTTTCAACAGTGTGACACTAGCACACTATTGTGTTTCCACACCTTGGCAATGAATGGCATTCTTTATGTTGGTTTTCGATGGTATTGTGCTGGCTGACGTTGAAAAGACTCTGGCCTGAAGCAGACCTAATGCTCGGGTCTTCAAGGTTGGCTGGTTTTGGGCCTCTCAGGGCTCAAGGCACAATGACCACATCTCTCTATGAGAGGTTCCTTGGTGGACATGTTACTCAAAGGGCTCACTGCGTGGCAGGGAGCACGCCTCCACAGATCTGTGAGAGAAAAATAGGACACTTTCAGTCTTGGTCATTTGTGATGTGTCACTGAGGTGGATTTCATATAACTCTCTTGGTTTTCATGTCAATATCTTGATTGTAGTTGACATTTCCGGGTATGCAGAAGGCAAAGGGCAGTCTTTAGATGTTCTCCACTGCTTTCATGCAATGTGTTTAGCTTGGAATAATGGATTAAATTGTTAATGTAGTCAGAGGCTGAACTGTGCTGCAGCAGTCACTCTTAGCTTTCTATATGTGTTTTGTTTGCTATTGAAGCTGTGCACATCTGAGGCTTTTAAATAAGTGTTTTCCTCAAATGAAGGATAATGATTAAAAATGTAGTTTTCCAGAGCCAGCCTTTGAATTCATGATATGCACGGTGCTTATGGAATTATTCAAACCTGTTTTATAATCTCTGCTTGTAGGTATGAGATTTCAAAAAAAGGAGCAGTCGCTGCCCTGAGAGCAGATTATGCACTGATCTCTACCATTGTCTGTCTGTCATAGTCTCTGCCTCTTGCTGTTCCTCTGGTTATTTTGTTTTATTTCATCTGTGGCTGTCCTCACTTTGAGTATATTTCATTTCTACATTTGCTAACCTTTACACTTGTTGACTGTCTGTGTTGTCAGGAGCACATTCAATAAGTTTGAGGTGATCTCCATCTGATTTCACTCATGGTTATCCTAAAAAAATCTCTAATGCAATCTTTTATCTATACGTAGAATAGATAACTCTATGTATATTTACTGGCCACTTTATTAAATACACCAGTGAAATGTAATGCAGTCCAAGATGACAACTCTGTCATAAAGTCTGCTTTTATGAATTTCCTACAATTTCAGTTTTTGATGATGTTGTCAAAAGATGACTGCTTTACATTTGATATTGTTTCTATTATTTTGTCCACTTCATTAACATAAAAAATAATTATTAGACTACATATTGTTTACTTTACAAGGTCTAAAAAAGTGGATTTTTAAAAAACTAATTACAATCTCTTCTAAAAGGCATGAAAAGAGTCTTATAATAACTCAATACAGGCAAAATTTTTGTTTAAAATATGATTTTTTTTTTATTCTGCAAACATTTCTAAATTAACCCTGGATGACCAAAAACCTCTTTAGAGTCATTTTGTGCTTAAGCTGTAGGTGTAAAGTCAACAGATAATCCAAACTAAGGTATCACTGAACAAGGTTAATGAAGAGGGATGCAATGGGACAACCATTACTAACCAGACTGGAATCAGCAAAATCGCTTTCCATTACCATCTTAAGAAGAAAACACAGTGTTTCTCCACCAATACCTCAAAGGAAGTGGTAGAAAATGATGGTCACAGTGGTCTAATAATTATTTCTAAAGGTGCATATGAGTGGGGAGAAATATTACCGACACTTTATAGATGCAATGTAGTCCAGTGCGCTCCCATCATCTACTATGACCTCCATAACAAACACAAAGTACAATCATCACTTTCTTCTTAGTGTCAACAAAACTGATAACATGAAACAATTTATGGCAGAGCTGTTGTACTGGATCGCATTAGATTTATCAGGTGTACCTAATAAAGTGGCCTATGAGTGTGTCGTGAAGCTTAATTGTTGTGATATGTTGGGGTGAAGCCTCAGGAAAATTAGTGGTATTCATTATATCTTTGCATATTTTATGAATTTATAGAATTCCTTGTTCCAACACTGCCTTTAATTGCAGGCGTAGTTCTCTGATGTGGTGCCTAATCAGTTCAGAATGGGGCAGCTACACGGAGGTCGCATTGATTGGATTCTCCACAGTCGTCTGCACTGAAAAAAATCTAATTAAGCCTCGGGCGTCCCAAGTCAAACTCCCCAGGATTACCCAGGCCCCGCACCCAAAACCCAACCCTGGGAGAGAGTGATAACTAGACTCCCATAATCTGAAGCTGGGGATAGACTAGAGGGGGTGCTGAGGAAGAGATCCATGCGAGCTGAATCCCACCCACTCAACCGCAGGGACGACTGACGCCGCAGGTTCAGTGGTGTGACGGTCGCGTCGTCCTGGGAGCAGTCAGACAGATCAGGTCAATTAAGTTCAATCAGACATCACATTCTGAGATTTACCAAAGTTAACTTCGTGTTAATGTTCAACATTCAGCACAGCAGGAAACAGTGCATATAGCTACAGTGTGTTTTGGGAAGATAATGATAGAAAAACTGATTACATGCAGAGTTTCATCCGTATCGCTCACAATCCCTCAAGCTTTGAAGTCAAATTAGAAGTGTGTCTGTATGGGTGGAAACGACAGACAGATTAGAGAACAGAAAACATGCTTTGAAAGAGCTTTTAACCCCCTTCCTCCTCCTACTCAAATCTGCCTTTTGAGACAAAATAAAACCCAGCAAAGTATCTTCGCTTTTGTCCCAACTTTAGGATGTGGGTTGGATGTACGCTCTGAATTTTAGTGTTTGCTTTTGACTGGCTCTTTTGTGTCCATTGAGTGGAGGTACACGTTTACTGTGGTCACTGCTTTTTAACAGTCCTTGAAAGAGTGAGTTTGTTAGGAGAATGACTCACAGCAGGAGGCCGCCATTGATCAGGTGTTTGCTTAAAGGAAGTAGGGATGAAGGGAGGATGAGGTGAGGAGGGTGAGGGGTCAGGATGGGGTGAGAGACCCAGAGAGAGAGGAAGAGCCGGTGACCAGGATGTGCTCTCCATCTCACCAGGATACAGCTGAAATATGGCTCTGTTCTTTTGAGTCTGGGAACAATGCACCTGCTGGAGGCCTGAGGATATGTCCTCTCCACATGCGTCCTTTCCCATGTCTCCAAGGTGTCACCATACCTATGTGAATAAAGCTTCTGGTGTACCACTGTCACTGCAGAGGCCATTTTCTTCTTTTCTGTTATGCCACAAAAGTTTAAAAAAAATTGCAAGAGCTTGTCATTTCTTCTTGCCTTCTGGTGGGATTTGATTGTTTGTGAGTTGTTTTTCCCAGTCTAGCATCAAAATGCAGCCAGAGTGAGAGCAGAAAATGCTCTTCTGGCCTCAAAACAAAAGCCCCTGAATTTGTTTCACTTGGCCTGTTTATCAAAGCTGTGATTCAGGCGAAATGGGACTTTGGATATGAATTTCGAATGGAAGCAGAACGTTGGCAGTAGTCGCAGCCGCGTCCTTGACGGCCCTGTTGAATTAATTCCTTCCAAATGGCTGATTTAAAGAATGAAAAGAAGATTGTTGAATAAAAACTTGCTACTGATCTAATGCTTCGCTGTGACGGAGGTCCATTTTTAACCATAATGTCTTTTGAAACCATCTTTTTTACTCCTGTGACTCATATTGTGTTGGAATCGAAGTATAATGGAGTAGGTGTCCCCAGAGAAACCAGCCAGGGCAGCTTGTCGTCGCACTTCGGTTTGATTGACACGCCACTTCTTTTTTCTCATCAGACATGGTAAAATGCTATAAAAGTGGCTCTTTTACATAACATTGGACAATTGCATGCTTAACCTCCTTCATTCACCGCTGGGCCTCTGTTAATTCAAACTGGAGCAACCTCAACATATCTGTGTTTTGTAATGCTAAAATTAGCAGAATCTGAGGCATGTGCTTGATATGGTAATAGGGCAGGAAAATAGTGTTTGAGTGTTCACTGCTGTTCTACCGTCAAAGTCAACCAGAGGAGCAGGAAGATATGGATGTATATGTAACAATATATAAATACATGATATGCTAACTATTCTGTTAAAATCAACTGACAAGTGCAAACTTCATTGTCGATCTCAGAGGTAGCAGCTGATGAAAATGTCAATCACTAGGTCCACTTGTTTTAGCCACATTTGTTACTACATGCAGTGAAGTCTACTCTCTTCTCAATAAGACAGTTATCAGATTGACATTCTCCTCACATACACAGAAAACAGACTTTGTTTTCACACAGTAATGAGGCAGGAATTAGTTTTTCATTAATCTGTGAAGTTATAAACCGTATAAATCCAGATATATCACGTCAATGCAAAAATCATTTGCAAATCCGTTATTATCCATAAAGTACGAAGACCTTCTGCCGCCAGAGACATTTAAAACATGCCTACAGCAATCTAAATGATGTTCAGAAACTAGCAATATATTGAGCAGCACTTCAATTCAGAATCAATCCAATTTATTGACAGCCATTTTGATAACTGAGCCATTGTTCGCGCAAAAATGCCAACTGTTTACCGCCTGTAGCTTATGAAGTCTGATTTGCTGCTTTTTCTGGTTTATGTCGTCGTAAGCTGTGTGCCTCAGGGTTTTGCACTTTTTCGGCAGACAAGACAAGACATTTCAGTGTTTCGCTCTCGGACCGGGGAAATTGTGAAATAAATTTTAATAATGTTGTTGACACACAAAAAACTTCCCAGATAAAGCGATAATAAAAGTTGCCACTCCGGTAGTTGGCATTCAGTGCTACCATCATATTGTTCAGCTGTAATGGGAAAGTTTTGTGCGTAGGGCTTTGTCTAGGCTCTCATGGTATCACTTCACACAACTCATTTGCTCTGCTTGAAACATGATCTGCTATGATTAGTCTATTCACTCTGACCAGAACTATGGCAGTGTGTGGATTAAATATAATAAAAGATAACATCTTATTAATCCTCAAGGGCTCATTTAAATAACTTCCATCATGGTACCATCCCGTTTTCCTCTCTTCTTCCTTCACATCATCTCCTAAGCTTTGTTAGACAAAATGAAAAATGCATCTAAACATGCCACAGAGTCGTGCTGGATGATTTATGATAGCGTCGCTAGATGTGGTATACATGAACACGTCTGTGATACTGAGAAGTTTCCCCGTGTTTCAAACAGTAGCGGCTCTCAGCTGTGCCGAGTGCAGGACTGATGCTCTAAATGTTTAATGGAGAGTTAAGGGATAAGGGGCATCTTCTGTCTCTTTCTGCATAGTGTCTCATTCCCGCCTGGCCAAGCTCCAGTGCTCACTGCAGCATTCTGACCCACTATGGTGCTGCATTGAGACCAGACACAAAGCCTCACTGGAGACTTTGTAGCTCCACTGAAGTTATGCAGTATATTGAGTAGTTTGTGCAATACAGTCGTCTCGAACTTGGTCAGACTACAAAGTATGTTTGTCACTGGATTCTTGTGCACCTGTGTTTCATTTTGTGACCTGGCCTTTCTCTCTACAACCTCAGTGTCCGACTACCGTGCAGGTCGCTTGACCACCACCCACCAGCTTGTGTCACGGTCAAAGTCTCAGTGTTTTGGTGAAGCCCTGGCTGTCCATCAATGGCTCTTTCACTGCCACTAGGTGACAATGCATTTTTTCCATGCCATAAAGCAGATGCTGTGTTATAGCAGCACAATACTGGGCCCATCCGAGGGCTGTTTACCATGTGAAAGGCTCACCGGGATCAGGATGGCTACCACTGTGTGGGGCTTTTTGACTTGCCACTCTATAATGAGTACACACTGGAAGGAAAAGGAGCGGGCAGCTTTAACTGGCATTGTGATCACTGCATGGAGAGAGGAAATGCAGTATAAAGTGCTGATCCAGGCTATTCTTCCAAGGCAGAGGCTTTTTATACTTATTTGAATACAGAGATTACTGTGACAGCAAATGAGCTTGTCAGCAGTTGTGCCCATAGCAGATAAATTTGGGAGAAAACTTGCACTTAAAGTTCGTAAAAACAGTTTATGCTCTGATTTAAACGTTAGTTTAGTGGATTTCTGTTCTCCACCAGTTCTTGACCTCAGATGTAGCTGTGGCAGGTGTTCTCTTAGAAGAGGACACAGATCTTTTCACACATTTTTACTCTGAAAGTCAAAAATCAAGAAGTGAAGTGAAACAGCTTGACTACAGAGGCTTATCCGGCGGAACAGAAAAGCCCTGCAGTTAAATGATTAGCGTCTTTGTGTGACTAGTACCTGTCTTCTGTTGTGTTGCTGTTTGTTGACGGAGAGTTGAAGAGGCTCCCTTGTTCTGAGTTGTCTGCCCTCAGGGTTTGTAGTCTCACCTCCGCACCCCTTATACATAAACAATTTCAACACTGTTAAACAGGCCCTGCTGCAGGACTTACTGCTGTCAGCAAGGCTGTTAGTCACTAATTAAGCACTCAAGTAGAGAAGGGCCTTGAGAGGCCAGAGGTACCCAACCAGACAGGCTGGTTGGTCAGTCACCCTTCACAGTCTGAGTCTTCCCAGACTCAAACCTCAGATGAGGTTTCAGCCTCCAGAAGGACCTGCTGGAGACAGGCGGCACTCAGACCTACTCCTGAAGCTAGAGTCTCCTTGGCTCCTCTGCACCACTCTGAGGGCTTTTTCCTCCCTGACAAGAGCTCTCTGAGATCTCCAACCGGTCATCAGTCATGTCAAGGACACGCAGCGTTCACGTCAAGAGTCTGAAGAAGTAACAGCAGCACTGCACACATAGGGGATGGCTTTAAGTGCATTTAAGTTCCACCATAGATGAAGGATGTCACTGTGGGAAATAAGGATGCTACTGTGGCAGTCTAAAGCAGCTGAATGAGCCAATTTGATTTCTGCAGTGGCTGGGTCACTATGAAGCTGAATTCGTCCAGTGTTGCTGTTTCTAGTGAAAATGTTACAGTAGAGTTTTATAACAGTTTTTACGGTAAATGCTATATGTATATGTATGACTGTGTGGATTTAGTGATGGGAATGTCAATCTGTCTGTCTGTCTGTCACTGCTTTGATCCAGACTGAAATGTCGCAATAACAATTGGATACATTTGTAAAGACATTCATGGTTCCCAGAGGATGAAGCCTGCAGATTTTAGTGGTCATCTCACTTTCCACCTAAGTTCACCATGAGGTTTATGTTTTTGATTTTGAGTGAAACATCAGCACATGGATGGTTTACTCTGGATTTTGCTCCGGATAAACTTTCATATAGTGCCGTGATCATTTGTCCAACACTTTGTTTGAAGACCGACACCTGCAAAAGTAGAGACTTTCTCATTAGATTCTTTGACACTTTAAGTCCTCCTAATTAGGATTTTTAAGGCACTGTGACTCTATGGAAACTGTACAACTATTGCTAGAAGTAGAGATAACTTAAACTTTTGCACTGACATTCTTGCACTGCACATCTCTGCACTTTTAAACTTTATTTTTATTTTTTCTGTTAAGCCACTTTACCCTCATCTGTCACCCTTGTATATATTGTAAATATTATTACTATTGTTCTATTATTATTTTATTCTTATCACTATGTCTACTGTTACATAAGCTGCTGTAACAATGTAAATTTCCCCTGGAGTGGGGAGAAATAAAGAACTTTATCTTATCTTATCTTAAAAAAAAAATCTTTTTTATGCAATGTAATAAATGTTATAGAAGTAAATGACTAATAAAAATTGGAATTAAGTTTTTTTATTGAACACATTTTTTGTCCACAGGTGTTACCAGACCTGAAAAACACATATTTTACTACTTACACTTTTAATTTGTTTCTCCTATCTGCTTTGTGTAAACACAGCCTGCAGTTCAGTCCAGTTCAGCTGAAAATTCACAGAATTTTTTGCCATGTGACTGTTGGTCACAAATGAATCAGTACAGGCTCCCTGGTTGTGTAGAAGAGAGATTTTTTTTTCACAGAATCTGGTTAGATGAAGCCATATTATTTTTTTTTTACTTTTTTAAATGAGACACTTTAAACTTAAATTTGGTTGCATTTCACAACAAAGCTTGTCCTTAAGACTTTGAGAAAGTTGGAAATTTTACATTTTTTACTGTTTATGCAGTTCCTTATAATGATAAATGGTGTCATTTTGCTAGTTTAGAAAAAAAACATCATTCCTTTCAAAACCATCAACAAGTTATGGGAGTCAGAGTTAATAAACATATAACAGAAAAATGTGTCTGTTGCTTTATTAAATGCAAAATAGGGGGATTTGAGGTAAGGCGTTTACAGAAAAAGCATGCAACACCTTCATGCACATCACTTTCAATGGACTTATGGATAAGAGAAATTTATGGACTACTTAACTAAATTTTTCCTTTGTAAACATCAACAAAAAAAAGTCAGCAGTTATATCCCATTCTATTCCATATGCAACAAAGCAACTGCATACAGATTTTTTATTTTTTCCATTCAGCCTGTCTATGAAAGAGATCTGGTGTGGATAAGAAAAAGGCAAAACTCTTTTAAGCATGCTGTCAACACATTCAACTCCTAACAAATCCCAACCATCCACTTTTTGAATTAAAAGATGGTGATCTATTCACCTAAAAAACACTTTCCATCATTTTTCTTATTATGCTGCCATCTATGCTGTCATCTAAGTTATTTTAGCTGTGAGCATCTGTCCCATTTTGTTATATCATTTCCCTGAAGAGTACAAGGCATCTTGTCACAACGGCAGAAATGTTAGTTTTGCTTATCAAGAATGAGGCAGAGGGAATACACACCACAGCGACTAGCACACACACACAGTGGAAACGGTGTGAAATCCCTCTAGGTTGAGAATAACTGAGCATGTAGCTCAGATACCAGCGAAATCATATCACTGAGGAAACTCAGGCCTGTAAATGACAAGGCTGTTGTCTCCAGCAAATCAAGTGAGGGCTTTTTCTCGCAGCTTCTTCTTATCCTCGGAGCCAGTGTCTCTGACATTGTGCATTCAGGCACAGCTTGTCTGTTAGCTACATTTTGTCACTAATTTATTCATTTAAGCCGTGGCAGCCATATTCAAAGACAATGGTGCACAAGCCCTGAGTTGAATTAACCTCAATAATTATGCAGTTTTGAGGAAAGAAAAGCCCAATTGTTACACTCCACTTAAAATTCCTTCCCCCTCCTGTGCTTGACATCCAAGTGAATAAATTACTAGAACCAAGAAAATATTCAGACTTCCCTCTTAAGGATCCACTTGGAACGACAGTGCACTGCCATGCGTGGTTCGATATTTAGATTGTACCCTGTAAGGTCAAACATTCTTGTTTATGTTTGCATTACTGATGGTTTTCACATAGTCACCAGCCTAATGGAAGCATGTGTCCACTGTGAGTGCATTATCCCATGCTAGTAGTACAGGGGATCCATTTTCGCAAAACATTTTAAAGGAATCCACTTAAAGCGTTTCCAATAAAAGCCAGATTCAAAGTGCTAATGGGTCGTTTGATCAATACATGAGCTTTTTCACTGTATACACCAAAGGTACTGGAACGCATTTACAGGAGAGTGTTTGAATCCATTAAGTGTTCACTTGAATCCATTTGAGTGGCGATGCGATGTTTATGGGATGTTGTATCTTGAGCTTGTATCATATCGCCCTGCATTGTTTTCACCAAAGACTGTATTTCAGTTAAAGCAGAATTCTTTCTAATCCTATAGTTAAGACATCAAGATGTTTTCCGGTGACATGTGTTGAAAAGAAAAGAAAAACAACAGTCATAACATGGTAAAGAGATCTATTTCTGCTTTGGTCTTGAACCCTGTTCACATCTACATGGGTATTATTTAAAACATAGCTTTATCTGTGGGTTTTGGACTTTTGTCTACATGTCTACATGCCAGGTTAGGGCGGTTAAAAAAACTGAACTTTTGGAAAACTTCTTCCAGGGTGAAATTATTCAGAAACTGACTTTGCAAGGGAGACAGGTAGAAGCAGGGTTTGTTTTTGTTTTGCCTTGGGATGTGCATCTGTATTTCCTCTGTGTATATGTTTTTGCAATGGCAGATGGGGCCAAAATTGTACTGGTGCTAACCTTACTGAAACATCAGAAACATCCTCATTGCAACATTATTGGTAGGGGAGCCAACAGTAGTGTTTTTTCCAGGCTTCTGATTGGCCAACATGGCTTCAGAGTAATATAGCCACCTGCTGTTTTGCCATTTCAGTTTTGTTTCTTGAGTTTGTTTGTGAATGGAGATGTTTTTTGAGAACAAAGGAGGAAAAAAATCCCCATGTATGTTTGTTGGTCTAGGCTTTAGTAATCTATTATCTGTCTAGAAAAAAATATAGATATTTATTTGATAGCTTATATACAATGTAATTATCCTACAATGTTGAAATTGTAACATCATAAAAATGTTGGTTTAATAATATGTGTTTGGATCATTGTTGTTCATGTCACATTGTGGAGTCACAAACTGGTTCCACACTGGTCTCTATAGTGCTGTGTGTAGATCGAATTCTGATTAGTTGAAAGGTTGGCTTGAACTGTAAAGGGAATGACCAAAGCAGAGTTCACAACAAAGAGGAAGAAGTGAAAAAATGCAAGATAATGCATACTAGAACATAATGTTTATCGAAGGGATTCGATTATTTTTAACACTCGATTTCTCCCGACTACAAAGAGGCTCTAGGTTCACTATGACTTGTCTGCACCAGAGGTAAAACAAAAGGACCAACACCAGGACAAATATGAGTAAGGGGAGCCTACATTTCTGGTTGTTCCTCATGATTTTAACTCAACAGACAGCTACAACAGGTTAACGTACATCTGAAAAGTTTCGGCCTTCAGCCAACCTCACATGGCTTCGATCTCAGACTGTTTATCAAGCCAGAGCAACCTCTGGTGCATATTTGTCCTGTACATAGTGAACTACTGCTTAAAACTTTGAGTCATTCAGCTGATTTACAGAAGTTAATTGCTATTTTTATGATTTAATGATTTGCAGAGTATGTGTTTGTCACAGCTCAAGTGTGAGCATTTGATGCAACTCTCTGTGTATATTAATGATAATTGGATATATTTGGAGTTGGATATTGGGCCTTAAGAAATTGGGATTGGCTTTTTCTCAAATTTCTAACAGTTGACTGACAGAATAATTCATAGAGCAGTTGTTTATGTTCCTGATACTCAATGACAACACATCAAATCTTAGCTGGAAGGAGGACAGATTCCTCAGTAATACCACCTGTCCAGATCTGATCACACTGTGAAGGTATAACGTATCCGCTGACTGTAGAAAACAACAGACTGAAACAACAATAACAGAAGCCCATTTGCATCCTGCTCTCAGCTGCTAAAACAAGGGCAGATGAAATTGTGGCTAATGCACAACACAGTGGTGGAGATGAAAGCCTCTCTCTGACAGTGTGCCTGGTACTCAGCCTTTTTCAGATGGAGTGCGGTGATGGATCTTGAGAATAGGAAGCCCAGGGATGTTGTTTTTAGTCAGGTGTTTCTAAGAATAGGACCGCTTGATTGCCAAAAAAAGTCTTCTGGTTGCGTGTTTTTGCAGAACTCATACCTGGTTTCATAATGGAGGTCATTTGTGCAGGATGAGTCGCTGTGATGTGTGTTTGCCTCCAACCACAGAGCTTCTGTTTCTGCAGTTTCTGGCCGTTGCCTCCTCTAAATGCGATAAAGACAACCTGCGTGTGTGTGTGTGTGTGCGTGTGTGTGTGTGCGTGTGTGTGTTTGAGGATATATGTGAGGGTGAATTATTGATGCAATGTAAATCCAATCTGCCTCGTGGCAGGTGTGCCGTGTGCTGTTTGCCGTGTGTGTTTTTGTGCATGTGTGAGACTTTGTCAGAGAGGAGGAAGGAGCCGTGCTGTAATTAAAAGGCAGCAGTCTGCAGTCCTGCCCACACAGATTCAGCTGTACAGGCTATAGGCTCATTGTACCTCGCATGCACACATGAGCACCGGATTGTTCACGTACACTGATGCTACACAGTGTCTTTCTCCCTCTCACTATACCCTCCCTTTTTTCTCCATCGGTTGAGCAGTACAGTTTGCTTTTTCTCCCCCGTCTGTCTCCCTCCTTCTCTCACTCCTCTCTCTCTTTCTCTCTCGCTCTTTATACTCTTTTCTCCCTCTCTCACAAACTTTACAATGTGCCACACTCGAGCTGCAGCGGCCTGTTATTGTGCAGCATGCAGACAAGCTGCTAGCCGTCGCCCAGTGATATCATCCCATTGTCCCTGTGCTGTCACCTGCACCAAAGAGCATGGAGTCTGGGAAGAGAAAGAGAGGGGAGGAAAAGAGAGTTAGATGAAGGAAAAGGGAGGAAGAGGAATGAAAGAGAGGGTGAGGGAGTGAAAGAGGAGTTCTGAGAGGAGGGCTGGAGGACTGTGTGGTCCTCCTCCACTGAGCCAGGCTGACATTATTTACTGTAAATTCTCAACTAGATGTTTGGGTCTATGTTTACAGAAGACCTTTACATGAATCCAGCTCATATTAGAGATGAGTTTATATTTAATTATTCATTCATTTCTGTTGTTATATCTTCATATTGTAACAAGAAGTATTGCCTTTTCATGATCTGTTTCAATTATAATTTGCCATCTCTCTTACTGCAACTCCATGTCTTCCTCCATGTTTACCTGTCTTATTATTTAGATTCTGGATTATGTTTATTTCCACTGAATTATGTAACAAGCATGTATATTATATACATAAATTCACTCAGAATATTCTTCCTATCTCTTCTGCTTTGCTGTTTTTAGATATTCACTCTGTTTTTGTCAGTAAAATCAACATTTTATGTACTGATGTTTATCGTGATTGGCTGGTTTAGATGAGCCAGGTGTTGCACTTCACTTACAGCAAAACCTGATGACAGACATCTGACTTTCACCAGATCTAACAGCTATTTGGTTTAGACTCTGGCTTTGATAGAAACTTCTCATGTTTTTACTTGGCTTCTGCACTATGAATGTTTATTCTATTAAAGCTGGCGTAGGTAGAAATCATGAACAATAACAGAATTAGAAAATACAGCCCTCCTCCTACAACTCTTTCCTTTCTGTCTTAAGCTGCTTCTACTAGACCAGCACAGGCATCACACAACATAAAGAAAAAAAACAAAAGTAGAATCTCTTTATTTTACAAAAACTGAACAAAATGGCATCAAAATCTGCTTTTCTAAATGTCCAACGGTGTAACCAACACTACTGACATTGTTAATTAGTTTCTTTACTTGTGCCCTGTCTGCCCTGTGGAAACACAGCCTGCAGTTCAACCCAGTTCAACTGAAAGGTCCCTGAATTTTTGTCACTTGACTGTTGGTTGCAGCTGAGTCAGTTCAGTTGTACTGAGGAGTGCAGATTTTTATGTTTCTTTTCTCCAGAATCTAGTTAGCGCAATTGATGTGTTTTTCTTTTTTGTCAAATTTTTCATGATATGTAGAATAAAGTGATTTTATAAAATATCTCTATTTATAGCTTAGATTTGGTTGTTTTTTCCCAACCAAGCCAAAGGTCACAAATTATTAGTAAAAGACAATTCTCTCAGTTTTTTCCAATTTGTTGCTATAAAAATGATGTAATTTTGCAGTTTAATAAAACCCATCCCTTTCAGTGTGCTGGCTGGTTTGAGTTTCAAATTGTTAAAGCCTGACAACTGAGCCAAGGCAAAGTGCTGAATTCTAGTTTCCTCTCAGACCATTTAGATTATAATATGCTGAAGGGCTATTATGGATTTTTTTTTGCTCAGTGAAGCCAAAAAATACTGCCTACCTCAGCTTTAACAGAGTGAGTGTCGTGTGAGTGATGGTGGCTTGTACCAGCCAGTAGATGTGGATGAACTCAACTGACACATAGTTCTTATCAACTGCACACAATCATAGTTCCTGTCAGTTTAAATATTACTGATTTAATTCCACAGTTATGACGCCACACAAAATTTTTGCAAACAATCCGTGAAGCTCTGACATTCTAAATATCGGTCAGATCAGTAAAGGATTGATACTGATATGACGGCATACCTTACATGACAATTGAAATTTGCATGTAAAATAGTAGAGAACTATGGAAGGCAAACCATAGAACCTGGTGATCAGATCACCTAGACTGCATTTTATTATTCTTCCTGTCATACAAAAGAACATGATAATAACAGTGATTATTGGAGGCTGAGTACAAGCGGGATAGATTGATCTGATACCAGTGTATTGGATTTAGCAGGATGTGAAGGCTGTTGGACTGCAGCTTTTTGTCTCTGCCCCCTGCTGCTGCCGCCGCCTGCTCTCCTCGGCTTTCCAGGCTCATCTCCAGTGAGCCTATTAAAAGCCCAAGGCTAGGCTTTTAATGAGAAACGTAGAGGTAGTGGTAAGTTTCACCGACGGGAGCATGAAGAAATTGTTTAACATTATGTAAAATCTGCTTTAGTCATTTGCATGCTGGGAATTCGATGAGAAAGTTGATCCAAGTCTCGTAGCTGAGCAGTAAATCAGTTCTACTCTTTATGCACAGGCTTGCGTTGATCAGTGTCTTTAGCAGTAAACAAGAAACGACAGAGGAACGATTATCACGAATTTGCAAGAGGAATTAACAGCAGCAGAGCAATTGTGCGGGTAATTTCACCACCACTTCAGTGTTTTTAGCTGGTCTTTACTTGTTTATGCCGACCGTTCACCCTGCTGTTATTTGAGAATGTACACTACACACACAGTTACACACACAACACAACGCAACAGGGGATTCATGTTTCGGCGATGTACTCATATGCCAAACAGGCACACAGCCTCACACTTACTAACACAAACATTTGCAGGAACGGACACACTCATCTCCCTACTCATAGCTGCACACACATAAATGCATACTGCCCATTACGCACACACACACACACACTCACACACACATGCAGCAGCCAACTAACACCTCCACAACCCTTCTCACTTCTGCTCCTTTCATTTGCTGCTGCCTTTGGCATACCTTCCTCCTCCTTTATTTCAAATCTCCGTGTCTCCCTCCTTCGACATTTTTATCTCAACACCTGCAGCAACGTGGTGTGTGTGTGTGTGTGTGTGTGTGTGTGTGTGTGTGTGTGTGCGTGCTGTAGACAGGCTGATTAAGCCCTTCAGCTCCTTCACCGCTGCTCGCTGCACACCTCAACATAACGTCACTGACTCTTCCACCCCACCAGCTGTCTGCGGCTTGTTTCACTTCTATCAAACTTATTTATTTTTAACGCTATGTGTATTAAAGGACTGAGCAGCAGAACTTGTTCCTTTTCCAGCTTTTTTTTCCCAATTTTTTTTCTGCTGTTGAGTCACTGAGTGCAATATGGATTTCATATCAGAGCAGGAGTAGGAGGCGCAAGATCAGATCAGTTGTCAGTTTTTGGACTCACTAAAAAGCCAGTAATTTTGTCTCTGTGCTTGCGAAAAAAAGAGAAGTGCTGAACATGAAGTATTTGCTGTGATGCTGGTGGTTCAAGGTGTTCCTCCTGGCCTGTGCTTTGCCATCTGTGTTATTTTTCTCAGTACAGGCAGGTGTAGTTGTGTGTTTGAGGTGAAGCTTTTATTTGGCTTGTAGAAAGGAAAGTCTTTGTTACCTTTCTCTGCTCATTCTCTACAGGTTGGTACACCAATGCAATGCAAAGACACAAAGGCTGCTTATTTGAAAAGACCGATACACATTGGTCTACGTGCTTACTGTTTTTGCTCTTTCTTCTTTCCTGTTGAAATTCTTGCAGAGATATTTAGTTTTTCTTGAGCTTAGTACTGTTTTTTTTTATTTTGCTGTGAATTCCTAAGAGCCCTATTATGTTACTTTTCATACCGATTGTGGCGGTACTGCACTATTCGATGTCTACGCTCATGTCCGAGGAATAAATTTGTGTTTGTTTACATGGCTAATCGTGCCGGTAGGTCTGTAGAGGTTATGTTGAGGAGACAGGTGGTATGTGAGCAGGACACACAGCGTGGGTGAGGATGAAGAAGATGAGAAGAAGGTAGCAAGAGGGGAAATCTCATTCCCCTCCTGCTGCCACAAACCCACACTTCAAAGATGGCTTCTGGAGACACCAGGCTCCCTCAGCTGTTGTTGTGGTTGGCCAATAAAACTAATGAAAACCAATGAAACGCAGATCGTGAATGACAGTCGAGCAGCGATGTCAGATTTTCCTACAGCTGCTCGTAAAGCAACGGGTTCATGTTTAAGTTGAGTTAAATGGCGCCGCCGTCCGTTGGTCCGGCTGTGACCTGAGTGTAATGCATCAGTGGGGCAGGTTGTTTGTGCTTATGGCCACAGTGTTGCCAACAGTAATGAACAGCCTGGATGAGGCGCCCCGTGCAGCATCGATCGCGCTCTCTCACACAGACGGCGGATGGAAATTGGTCCTGGTGGGGAAGCAAAGGAGGTGCACACATGCCTGCGCCTTCTGTGGACACATATGGACGCAGGGATCAGCACACGTGCACATACTGAGAGAGTTAAAGTGTGTGTGTTTGTGTGTGTGCAGGGCGGAGAGTGTGTTTATTGACACCCGCGGACGCTCGCTGCTCACTGGGCCGAGGATGATCTTCTTATGGGTGACAGTATGGAGCATATAGAGAAGGAGACCTGCACCGTGGGTCTTTCTAGCTCTCTCTCTCTCTTTCTTTTGCTGCAGGAAACTCTTGGATGCCTTCCACCTCCTCTCATGTCCTCAGCTGGTGCTCTCTGCAGTTGGAGGCAAGCCCCATATACACAGTGTGTCTAACCGGGCTGCAGCGCTTCCTCTGCTGCTTCATTACCACATGAATGGTTGCCATATTGCTATATACTGTATGGCTATTGTTGGCAAGTCGCTCAAAGTCACTGGCTTGGACATGGTGAGCTAACAATAGCTGAGGGAAGAGAGATTCCTTTTTCAGAAAATATTTGTGGTGGTTCAAAGAGAAACTCCGGTTTGTTTTTGCAGTTTTGGCCATTATTTTTGTAGTTATAATAAGATTGTACTCACTTGCTGTGAAATCTGGGAACACAAAAACAATGAAGCATAATGGTCAGATGATCAAAATGGTTGTAGACAAGTGAGCAAATGTTTGGCCACATTATCTGGACTACTTAATGATTAAAACTGAAACACGGGCACACTAGGGATATCAGAATAAGCTGTGCAACACGGTAAACAGGAGAGCAAGACCGACTATACAAGCAAACAGAAAGCGGCCTCTGGGAAGAGTTCAGATAAACAAAAATAATGTGAATAGCAAGTACAGTATGCAGATATTGGTGGATAAAATTAGTTCTTCTGAGACATAAAGCTGGTGGTGTCTGAAAGAAAGGTTTAATAACATCACACTCACCAAAGAGTCACAGTAACGTAGGTTAAACATGGCAACAAACATGAAAAGAAAGACCATCAGACTGTTTTTTTACAAGCTTTGAGTTTAGCCACATTATTTGGAAGAGAAAACAAGTGAACAATAAAATTCTCTTTGCCTTGTAGTTTAACTTTAACCTACTCTGTTTACTGTTGTTGTGCACACTCACAATTGTCCTGAGTAATGAGGACCGTTGGGGACATTACGGGTTTACTATACTATGACTATAGGTTTTACCTTCAAATAAAGTAGTTCACATAATCTAAAAGGCTTGTGAACAACCGGTGTAATTGCTTCATTGCTTCTGCCTGTTGGCTCATTGGATGCATTTTCAGGGACGTTGCCACGTTCCAAGTTGTCAGCGACAGCTTTGACAAGTATAGTGCTGTGACTGTAATAATACCATTGATAGAACAGAAGTAGTAGCAGAAGTAGTGTGAGATATATCCACATATAGACTTAGAACTAACAACTAATTGACATTAGGTTCCTTAAGGTTCCTACTTCCCTGTCTTCAAAGCTTCTACGTTAATGGAAAATGACATTGATGGGACAGATGCATCATTTACTCCGGATGAATTTGGAGTAAACACTCCAGTGAACTCATTTTTCAATTGTTCAGCTCAGAGCCAATTCAAAGTGTGCACATATATGGAGAATAAATCCAAGATTTAAGGATTGTTTTCTCAGCAGTCAAACTTAACCATTTGCCTTTGTTTTCTCTGATGAATACTGAAGATTTTTCCAGAAAACCCATGATTATGACTGCTCTTGTGTCACGCCAGACCACTCTATTGTGTTGTCGCTGCACTCCGAGATCTTAACAGTTAACTTGATGAACACAATGTTATTAATAATGACCCGAATGTTGGGCAAAACTACAAATTCAGGACCTGAAGTGGAATATAATGGAATCCTTTCCTAATAATTTCGAGCACAGAAACAGCATTGATGGTGTAAGCCGTTGGAGGATCAAAACATTGACACTGGAGCTTCTCTGGCTTAAGTCGAACTCTTGTGTGTTTTGAATTGTGTCGCTGAGAGTCTTTGAGTTAAAAAGAAATACGATAGGCGACACTACAGGCCCTTAACCTCGGGGATGGTCTGCTGCCTGTGTGTGGTAAATCTCTCCTATTCTACACATGCTTTGTTTTTTTACTGCGCTCTCTCTGCCTCTCTCTCTCCCTCTGTCCTTTTCTTTCTCTCTCCATCATCCTCTCTGTTGTCTGTGAGCATGTTAACACTCCAGCCCTGTCAGTGAGCCTCATGGCACCATGGAAACCAGTCACACTATTCTCTGCCACTGTGTGTGTGTGTGTGTGTGTGTGTGTCTGTGTGTGTTGATGGGCGGGATCAGGGCCTTGTTTGGTTTCAAAAAGCAGAGGAGAGGTCGTGGCCGTCCCTATGGGCATCTTGCTGTAATTCATGTAAATTCCCTCAAGACCCAAACTGCTTTGTTTTCCCTCATTGTCCCCTGAGCTGATTCTGATGCCTGTGATATCACTGCTGCTTGATGCAAAGTGTTTTTAAATGTGAGATTCCTTCACCTGCGTGTGTCTCCTTTGATAGTGAACCAGATACCTCAGGTTATTGTGATAGTCTTGCTACGTGATACCTCCAACACCTGTCCTCCTCGCTGTTATTGCACCGTAATGAGTTCAGCCAGAGTTAACGAGACTAAAATTGATACAGACACGGACGAGGACAAAGCAAAGTGATTGCCAGAGGACAGAGTCGCCTTGTTTTATCAAGCCATTGTCATGCTTTATTACTTGATAGAAAAGCACATTTAAACGGTTCATTCATACAACGTGACCTGAAACCAAGACACAAAACAATATCGTAAGCAGTGCTCAGACAAACAAGCGTTGAGAATTACTTGTAGGGATGTTTTAGGAGCAAACTTTGGAGGGCTGAATCATCGATACTTTCTTTCTTTCTCATACTGACAGCAGTGGGGTATTTTACGAGTGTGTCCCCCACCACTCTGCCTTGATAGCCTTGTGAACCCAACCCCTTATTCTCTCCCTGAGCCAATCATATTTCACTCCCATTCACATTTTTTGAATAGGAAACTCAAAAGGAGTGCTTGCCATGAACACCCACTGACAAATGCATGCATGCACACACACACACACACACACACACACACACACACACACACACACACACACACACACACACACGTACACAGTGTGCAGTGCTGGTTAGGAGGGCCTGGTCTAGACTGCAGCATGAACTTTGTTCTGTTAAAAGTTTCTATTGAAATATGCAGTTGCCATTGAAATATTGTTCTTCTATTGGTGTCATGACAAAGAGCAGGGAGGGCGCCGCTCCTATCTCAGTGTGAGTCTGAGGGAGCAATGGGCCGACGGGGATCGCCCAGTGTCTCCGCTCTACAGAGTCAGTGTGCAGAAATAATGCCCATTAGACTTGGTCAATCACGCCCCTCGCTCAGTGAAATATGGCCCTTTCTCTCATTTCATACCATAATCCATACATCTCACCACCATCCATCATCTCTCTGAAAGACGACTGCCACACTGAATGCTTTTATTTATGATACATTTTTTAAATTAATGGCTTCTCATGCGGTGACGTTCGATGCTGAGAAAGCTCAGCGTGTTGAGTTATGCTTGGATATGAAACGAAGGAGGCTGTTCATTAGTGAATTAAGGTAAAACTGCAGCACAGTTGTTTCAGGTCTCTTGACCACCAGTGAAGCTCTGACAGTGCGTAGGCTGATGGTTTCATTAATTGTAAGTGGGTGGAAATTATATACTCGCAGTGGTACGCAACAATGGCCATGTTGTGAAGCCGCTGAGCGTGGCCCACTGGCGCAGACAGAATTCATATGACTATGCAGGATTATTAAGTGGCTATTCCCACAACTGCAACTTGTGGAAGCAACTGAGCGGTGAATGAAGAAGCACTCAGATATTTACTGAAGTAAGTACTAACAAAGATTCTTAATCCTACTTAAAGTTGGAGTGCAGAACGTTAGCTTATAAATAAATGTCCATTACAGTCAGGCTGAACAAGTCCACACAATGCTGATTAAATCCATCAGTGCTAGGCAAATCTCTCTGTACTTCACATATAATTTGTTATAAAGCTGCATGGTGATATTCCCATGTTAGTGCACCAGTAGAGATGCCTCATCTACCAATGATTAACTTGCCAGAAGCTTCAGCATCTAGGAGTATGGAGGAGTCTGTGGTGGAAAAATCTGGAAAGCATCAAAAAAAAGTTTTTCATGGTCCAAATAAAGAAGAAACTCGATGTTCAAGTGAAGGGTTACAGACTGAAAATGAAAGGGACTGTTGGCAAGGCACTTGACATAAACATACGTCCACATTGTTTGTATAATTGTGAACTGCAGGTTTAAGTCAAAAAGCATTATTAGCAAAATATACTAGTATTGGTTCGATATCGCAGTGTCTCCTGTGACCGATGACATTGATTTTTCATAGTGTTCTGCTGGGAAATCTTGGGTCCTGTCATTCATGTGGGAGTTACTTTGACTCGCACCACCACCTGAGCACTGAAATGGCTGACGCTTGTGGCTTCACCTGGCAGGACAGTACACTCTGCTACACTGCAAAAAACAGATGAGGAACAGCTTGAGGAACATGACTAAGAGCTCAAGTTGTTTCTCCAAACTCCCCAGATACTGATCTGATTGAGCATTTTCAGCATCCACGAAAGCCCCACAACCCACAGGACCCAATGCCAACATCCTGCTGCCAGACGCTACAGGACATCCTAGGAGTTCCATGCTCGAGTAGTGTAGAGCTGTTTTGGCAACAAAAGGAGGACCTACACAATATATGACAGATGGTTTCAATGTCATGGCTGATCAGCATGTGTTCTTAACATATAGCCAGGTAGTTAACCGATCCCCAACCAAGAGCTGTGGTCCCCTCAGAGGGTAGTGAGAAGACAGATGTTGTGAGATGATTCATTGGTTTGGAAAGAAGGAAAAACTAAGTTCTACAACAAAATTCCCTTTTGATTTTATGTCCTTTTGTTAAAATTTAGATTTTTTTATGAGTTGTTGAATATATGAACAGTTAGGTAAATAACAGCATCAGAATTTTTAAAGGAGGAAATGTGTTTAACTACTAACAACTTATAGACATCTAGAACATAACAAGGAAAAACAAGCAGACATCATCTCAAGAGATCAGGAGTAAAAACAGATTGGAAACCGCTAGTTTAATTGTTAGCAGTATGTTGTTTTTTTATAATCTTTTCTTGTGATTTTGGATTTAAAATCCTAATCTGAATAAATGTAGCTGTAAATAAGATAACAGTGTAGACTGTAGAATGTAGACAATTTCCCTCTGAGAAGTTGTGGAGTGGAAACATACACCAAGCCTAAAAGGAAATTTAAAGTACCTCAAAATTGTACTTAAGCACAGCACAGGAGTAAATTTGTTTACAGCACTGCTAGTGAGTTAGGGAGGAAAAACAGTGTGAAAATGTCGACACTAGAGTCGAAGTCATTGTTTGGTTTGATGGACAATGTTCTTTGATGCAGATAATGTTACATTTTCAGTGCTTTTGTAGTGAGAGGAGTGTTATTTAAGGCTGGGCCCACAGGAAAGTGACTCTTTCAGACCATTGTTGCCCTCTGCAACCATAGCTAACGGACGTCAAAAGACTTTTCACATCTATTCTTTCAAAACGGCTTGCAATAATGCCGGTGAGGAGTCGACAATAAATAAGCTTCCCCTGACTGAGTCAACTAGATTAGATTGCACGGGGACATCTGTTGAGTGTAGGTGAGCATTTTCTCTGACTTCTAACTGTATGGGAAAGGAAGTCTTGAGGATGTGCCTTCAGGCTTTTTCTTTTCATTCGCGTAGCTGTTCTGTTGCTTCTCCACCTCCACCCTCTATTGAACATGTAGAGTGCTGCATTGACTCGAGCACAATCGGTGCAGCTGACAGTTATTTTACTGTACACTCTGCCTTTTGATTTAACACGCAATTATAGTGTCGGCTTTGCTTTTATGCGCCGCCAAATTCATACAGCAGGATGTTATGCTCTGTCATCTCCTCATTCCGCTGACAGCTGCATCTGATACCAAACAAATAACTTTTTGAATTTTTAATGCTCTCTTGTACAAATGTTTCCAAAAAAGAAAAACCCACCCGGTAACTTTGTGGATTCTGGTGGCTGTTCATGTGATACCAGGAAATGTTTAACCCCTATTGTAGAGAGACAAAAGGTTGTTTTAATCCCACTGTGAGAGGGGAGGGAGGGTCAGGGGAGGGACGTGGGAGGAGGGGAGGAGGGGTTGTGGGTGTGTTTGGGGGGTGATTTTAGTGAGGGAATCAGCTCCCCTCTCTTTACTGTCACTCAGTCACAGCAGAAGCATTGAGGAGTACGGAGGCGCTGGGATTATGGCAACGGAACTATGCTCTCATGTAAAGGATGCACAGACTGAGGGGATTTGACCTTATTGACACACACAGATAAAGGTGACGTATCCTCCTTTTTGTTTAAGATCACATAATAGAAAGTACAGCTTTGGATGCTTTCTAAGATCTGCAGGTGATTTGCCAAGTCGGTTTCTTGCTTAAGATATTTCATCTCAAAAAGAATCATCAGTGATTAACCCATACATTCCCGAGTTTGAGCTTATTAATTGTCTGAATATATTTGGTTTTGAGGCTGTTGATTGGAGAGACCAAGACAGTAGAGGGTGCTGAATGGGAAAACAAAAAAAAGGTTATTTTTCACTTTTTTGACAACAGTTAATCAAGAAAATAATCTACAAATCAGTCAATAAGAAAATAATCATCAGTTGCAGCCTCACATGATTTTCAAAATGTTTACTAAAACAGCACATCCACTCAGTTTTTTCATTCTACATGTAGAATCTGTTGCTTTGATAGGTGAAGCTCTGAAGAGATTTCTTGTGGTGAAATTTCCTCCTCACACTGTTTTGGCAGAGATGTCCATAACAACTTGTTTCCTTTGACAGTCAGCCACGTTATAAACATTTTCATGGATGGTTTGCACTTTCCCAGCACTTTCACATCCACAGATCGTCTTCATTGTGCTGTTTATTCTGCTGAATCTCAGCTTGTCTTCAGTGGAACAGCTAAAGGACCACATCTCTGTCTCGCGAGCCGTGTCCCTTAATGTAAATTCATCACGGGGGAAGAAAGAGTGTGTTCCGACTCTAATTATTTCTCCCCTCTTTGGCGGGGATCTGTTTGACTCCACACTCTGCCTCTCATTAGGCAGGACTCTAAAATTAAACCCACAGGCCGTTCTGCCGGTGCTGTGGCCCTTTTCCTCTGTCTGAGGACACACATCAAAACAACACAGCTTGGAGGAGAAAACCAACCAGACTCTCATTAGAGAAACATGTGAGACCATGTTAGTTGGCATTATCTGCACTGAGCCATGCTTCAGCAACCTGTTGACATCTCACTTTACTGGACATGCTTGTGCACTTGTCATATTTTACATAACATGAATGATGGAAAACACACTGTTTGGTTTGTGTTACTGGTGTGCATGCAAAAATATCTCAAGACTCGGTATTATTTGGGCTTTTAGTGGTGGTTATATCTCTTAAATATGTGTTTCTTGATCTGTAGGACTGCATTACACTTAACTAATTTGCTTTTCTAAGTTTACTTCCCAGCTGTAGCTGAATGAAACAAGCTGTGTTTAGTCAGCATATATAAAAGTAAATACTAAATATTTTACATTTGCATATTAATGGCGCTTAAGATGCAGTCTGCAAGAAATGATGTAATTACCCAAAAAGGATGACTTACTTGTAATGCAGTTTTACTTTTAATGCAATTAATTTATTTTTGCATTAGTTTACTTTTATTGCCACTTGGGACAGCATAAGTTGCTACTGAGAACTTATTTTATATATAAATACACACTACCATTCAAAAGCTTGGGGTCACTTAGAAATGTCCTTATTTTTGAAAGAAAAGCAGTTATTTTTTTCAATGAAGATAACATTAATCAGAAATACAGTCTAGACATTGTTAATGTGGTAAATGACTATTCTAGCTGGAAACTGTTGATTTTTAATGGAATATCTACATAGAGGTACAGAGGAACATTTCCAGCAACCATCACTCCTGTGTTCTAATGCTACATTGTGTTAGCTAATGGTGTTGAAAGGCTAATTGATGATTAGAAAACTCTTGTGCAATTATGTTAGCACATGAATAAAAGTGTGAGCTTTCATGGAAAACATGAAATTGCATGGGTGACCCCAAGCTTTTGAACAGTAGTGTGTATCTATATCTACATCTATATCTATATCTATATAGATGTAGATATAAAAGCATTAGATATTTACATATTGCAGATATGGAGTAACGTTGTTGGTCCACTTAACCAATCTGTGTACAAAATTCACTCTCCTTTTTGCACAATTTTGATCTCCACCAACTCCTAAGAGAAACATTTGTCTCTTTGACTATGACACGTGTAAAACTTAAACGATGAGCAGAAAGATGCTAAAATGCTCCACAGAGCACAGAGCTAATGGGGGCTGCAGCATCAAGCAATAGCAATACAATATGATTTATTGTATTGTTATTGCAGAATCATCCCATTTGCTTTATTCGTTTACTGTTAACTCTTGTTTGTTTCATCTGAAGTGTCATTGTGCTGTTGATGCATTAAATATTCAGCTGTTTATTTTGCTTGGCGGGACTCATGGCACGAGAGTCCTCTCTGAGGTATTAAGGGTTCTGCGTCTCTTGCTGTGAGGTGTTTTGTAGTCCTCCTTGCTGCCCACTGTCGGCGTCCTGTATCAGGCTATTTTCAGTCTCGGCCCTCCGTTCCCCTTCTTATCACCATGGCAGCCAAGCTGGACAGAGCTGTGCTGACTCTGTGGTGTCTAAGGGCAGAGGTGGGGTGGTCGGACGGCTGGCTCGATGTCATGAGGGGAAGCTGCTTTTGATGGGATCAGGCCTCGACTTATTCAAGCAGGATGTGGAAAGGTCATTTTGTTGCTGTATTTTATTCAGAAATCCCAGCTGCAATCAACCGCTAACACATGCACAAAGAGGCAGAAGTTATGAAGTGGCTCCTGTGTGTCTGAATGCAAGAGCTGAACCAGATGGTAGCTGATCTGTAGGTCTCTGCTCAGGTATGGAGTCAGCAGAGGTGTCAGCAATAATCCAATGTGATGCTCTGAGAGAGAAGCATGTATGTCAGTGTCTTTTAAAATCTGGGTCAGAATCCTCCTAAATTCAGGCCTGTGAGAAGATCAGATTTTCTGTTGTAATATTCTGTAAGAAGTCTTATACTGACTGGGCAAGGGGGTAAGTTTTGAAATTGTACAAAAGGTAGAAGTAAATAATGAAGGTTTTGGGAAAATAGCATCAGAAAACATCTGATTTACAAAGATGCAGCACACAGAGGCTGTTAAATCTTGGTTAGGAAGATAAAAAGGCAATCTTTAGAGAAACTGCATATGTTATTTATATGAAACAGAGGTAATGTAAACCTACAGCTAACGACTGCGTGTCTGCGAAGTGGTGCAGAAAGCAGTGTTCGTGTTAAACCGTGTGGAAACGGTGGGCTTCTCTCAATGGGGCTTCCAGACTCTTATTTAGAGCAGCAGACTGAAGTCGATAAGCCTTTGCTAGAAGTAAATTGGATCGGCTTCTTCAATCATTTTGCCCATCGATTCCTTACGGTGTGTCTGTGTTCACTGTGGCACAGTTTAAGGAAAAGAGACGAGAGGATTGGGCACAAAACAAATGGTGGTCGAGCAGACAGACGGTAGAGAAGAGAATAAATACAATCTACAGAGATTACCAAAGAAGAGGAGGGAAATGAAAAGGGCAGTTTAGGTTAAGACAGAAGATCTGAGTCTTTTCTGACCCGTGACACTGTGTTAAGGTCATATTTTCTTGGCAAGTGAGTCATGGTCTGGTCATTTCATGCAAAGCACTTTTTTTTCTTTGCCTTTAAAAACATGGCTTATAAAGAGAGTTATATATCTTATTATATGTTTATTTAATAAAAAAATCTATCAAGACACATCTGTCTTATTATCTCCCAGACCTGCCTGCATGGAGAGTCTTGACTTCAGGCTAAAAACTGTGAGATGGAAGAAGGGAGGATGAAGACATGACAACAATATAAAATAATAATAAAGACTTCACCGGTGAAAGAAAAGAAGATACAATAAATGAAAACATGGGTGCCTAAATCTTTTCTGACGGAAGTTTAATAGTCAGAGCAACTAGCTGTACACTTGTTAGGTTAAGCGGAGATATAGTTTTTATTTAGACCAATTAAAAAAGAAATAAAGATTTGTAAACATTTGTGAATAATCTCCCACTACTGACAACTCTGCGACTCCACATTTAGTCCTGACTTTCAAACTAGATTTATACTGCATGCAAAGGCTCATAGCTTTCATTGTAGCTGATTTACACCTCCTCAAACATGTGAGAAGATATTCAAGTAGGAATTAAAAAAAAGAAAGAATAGATCAGAACAGGGTAGGCCCTTTTTTGGATCCTTAATCATCTCAAATTTTTATGATCAAAGTGAGGAGTTGTGATGTGAAACATTCTTTCTGTCATTAAGAGAAAGTGATTGAGACATCCATCCATCCATTGTCTATACACCACTTAATCCTCATTAGAGTCACGGGGGGCTGGAGTCTATCCCAGCTGACTTAGGGTGAAAGCAGAGGACACCGTGGACAGGTCGCCAGTCTATCACAAGGCTACATATAGGGACAGTCACGCTCGCATTCACACTACGGACAATTTAGAGTTACCAAAGAACCTCAGCATGTTTTTGCACTGTGAGAGGAAGCTGGAGAACCTGTAGTAAACCCATGCATGCACAGGGAGAACATGCAAACTCCATACAGAAAGATGGGGGATGCAAAGCGGGGATCTTCTAGCTACAAGGCAAAAATGTTAACCACCAAGCCACTGTGCAGCTCAATTGAGACAATTATAATAGAAAAAATAAAGCATGAAAAATATTTATTTTTGTAGATATATAGGACAAACATCTGCATTACATAATGCGGCTTCACATGAGCTCTTGACCTTAATCCTCTGAACCCCCAGCAATTTCTGAGTGTGTTTGTTTTGCTCCTGTCACATTGTTACTCACTTTGGCCTCATTTTATTTACAAAAACGTGAAGTCCTGCCCCTCTATGGAAACAGCACACATATGTGCACAAGTAGAGAGACGTTCACATTGTATTTTGTGAAATATAGCAATGGTGCAACCCCATAGGTTTTAAATGAAGAGAAAACAAAAGTTGCGTTTCTTTGATCTTTTATTTAACCAAAAGTGAAATAACCTGGAATCAGTATCTCAATTTTTTTCCAAGTGCCCACAGGTGTTACCAACACATAGTATAGATATTTAACTATTTGCATTTTTAATTTGTTTCCATACTCTTATCTACTTGGGTGTTCACAGACTGCACTTCAGCCCAGTTTAGCTGAAACATCCCTGAATGTTTGTGTTGTGACTTTTGGCTGCATTTTAAATGAGACGTGGAGAATAAAATGATTTTGATGAACTAGAATGATTTTAAACAATGTCTCTGATGGAACAGTACGTCACAGATGAGCTGTTTGGGGTTTCTTAAAATACCAATGAGTCGTACTCTTTTAAGTGTTTCTCTCTTTGACAAATAGTAAAATTTAGGTGTTTTTTATATATTTATAAAGTGGATTTCAAACCCACTGCCAGGTGTTTGATGGTCAGGCAAAGAAGAACGGAGTGTTGGATGGAAAAGGTAAAAGAACATGGCAGTGTACACGGATAGGCGGGTGAAGCTGAAAGAGGAGAAGTGATGTAAGGAGAGGAAGTGATCATTTGGATTCCATGTTCAGGTCTGAAATACACGTGATCGCAGCAGACAGTTGTCAGCCTGTTCGGTGAAATAACATTGGTTATGGAGAAAATATGATTTCATAAAATAATTCTCATTTTAGACATGTCAAAACATCCTTATGCCAGTCTTTGAAATGTAACATTATCCTCTACATATTGTGTGACTCCGCCTGGTATCCTGACCTCAAGGCTGACAAATTCATGACGGGGAAGAAGGACGGGGTGGACATGAAAGAGACGACATGTAGGAAGAAAAGATGATCGGTTATGGCAGGTTAGAAAGCAAGAGGCAACACAGGACGGGTGAAAAGAGGGAAGGAAAACGAAGGCAGTATTTCAGAAGTAACTGAAAATGAAACAAGTTGAGAGGAAAAAGAGGACAAGAGCAGAAGACAGGAGTGAGGGTGACAGTCAGTAATAGAATAAGAAGGAGAGGAATGGAAAGGAGACGTATAGAGAATAAGGACACAAGAAAGTAGGATAAGAGAGGAAGAGATCAAGGAGATGAGACAAGACAAGAGGGGAGATGAGGGGAGGAGATGTGTCTCTCCTCCAGCTCTCAGCCACAGGCCTTTTTGTCTATCAGCTTGGATTAGACACTGCTGCCTCTGAAAATCCATGCTCTCGCTCTGGTTTACACAGCTCGGGTGTTTGCCTTCTTTCTACCTCCAAAACTTGTCACAGTTGGGAGTGTTTTAAGTGCCTTTCCAAAGAGTCAACACGCTCACGAATGATTATACGTGTAAAAAAACAAAACTGTCTCCTTTCATAAGACCAAGCGTTTGATGGGAAGGAGAGATTTCTTGTTGGAACATCCTGGTGTGTAATCAGTGCTGTGACTGATGGAGCAGGAGACTTCCAATATGAAAAAGATTCTTAGCAGATTTGTAATAAAACCAAACAGATAGTTGTGACGTCAAACTGATGTACTGGATGTCAGAAAACGTAACGCAAAACATCCTCCCCAGAAACCTTATTAAGAAAGATTAGATTTTCTTTTGTGGCTGGTGTGAAGTCCAGGTTGCTTCCACAGCGGAAGACCAGAGAAATGATAGTAACATCTTTCTACCTTTGTTTAACCAGATTGAAGAAAACCACAGAGGAAGAAGCAGACGACTAGCCATCGAGGAGGAGGAGGACAGAGGGGATTTGGGTTTCTTGGGTAAGTTGGAAACATTTCTGCGAGTCTTTCAATCCATTTTTTTCTCGCCACACCACATCGTCGTTTTCCAAAACAGTGTGAACATCCGGCCCTTCACAATCAAACGCTCTTGTTCTTCTCAAAGGCATTTCCCCTCCTGCAGCATGTGAACACACACAGATGTCAGTCTGTTGCCATGCCTGGCAATCGTCCCCAGTCTAAATATCTTCATCTATGCTACCAGAGTGTTACTACCAGAGTGTGAATTTATTAATATTAACACTCTCTGTGGAGCTCATAAGCCCCTGAGCGACTGACTACCCAGCCTTCCTACGACTCTTTCCCCGCCGTCTCTTTTGTTCTAGCTGTAAGGCAAAGGTCACCGCTTGCTTGACTGCCATTTGTCAGCTGGCAAAGTGTGTTTTTGTGTCGGCATCCATTTTGGCAGCGAGGTTTGGCAGCGAATTAAAACAAAACACTGTTTCTAGTGTTCCAACTGTCTGTTTGATGCATATGGTTGCCAAGGTAACACACCCTCTCATCCTCACCCACTGCTGTGACAGTGGGCGTCAATGCTTAGAAATCACAAAATAGCACTTAGGGCCTAAATTGTGCCTAGTGCCGCGCTCTTATTGACATGTAATATGTCATAATCGAGCGTGCAGAGGTAGAAAAGTTCCCTAATGGCGATTGTAGAATTAAGAGCTAAAGTAGCTCCCTCGAGCAGAAGGTCTCAGGATGCATTAGAGCCCAGAGAATTGACTCTCAGCTCACACAGGGGCTTTAAAAGGACCCTCAGTAACCTCTGGCTCATTCCCTCACTCTCCTGTGCTGAAAGCGCGTCCGTGATTCAGCAGGGAGTTGATCTAATGCTCGGTGAGTGGAGGCGACACGGTGTGATGTGTGTCCACCGCCCAGTGGAGTGTGAAGGAAGGATCCCACCTCGGCCTTGCAGCACGCCACGCCGGGCGGGGAGGCGGCATGCACAGCTGAGTGGAGAGTTAAGGGACTCTCACGGCTTGGAGCTCATCTGCCTCTGCTGCTGGTGCTACAGTTGTTTTATTTTTGGCGGCGGGGGGGAGGGCTTCACTCTCTCCCAGTTTATCCATTTATGTGCCTGTTTCAATCTTTCACTTTGCCTCTGCCTTTCCGTCTGTCAGTCTGCCCCCGAATCCCTCATTCTTTCCGCTTCTCCCCTGTCATTGCACCGTGGCAGTGGCTTGTTGTTGTGAATGTGTGCTGCAGGCACAGAGAGGCTGAGTCTACAGTTTTCAATGGCCGAGTCATGAGGGCCACACTTAGGAGCTGCAGACTGAATTCGCGGTTTGAAACACAGTGAGGCGTGAAGTGTCTATTGTGAGCTGCAGCATTCAGGTTCCAAACCTTCAATAGAAGGCCGCAGAGGTTTCTGTTTACCTCTATGCTGCTGTCTTTCACCAGTTTCCCTCACGTGGCCATCGGGGAGCGTGGTGTTATTGTTTATGTGTTTTGATGCAAAGTGGGGCTGGGTGGGAACAAGATGAAGGATCACTCCGTCTAAGCTATGCCCGTTCTGAAATAGCTGATATTGTTGACTTTACATGATTAGACAGATTAGATATGTGATCTTTTCATACACGGTGCAATCAGAAGATATTTGTGAATTTATATATTTTCAATATTTGATCATACCACAACGCAATAAATTTGACTTTGAGGTTCAAATGCTGTTTTAAAGACATTTGATTGTGTTGATTTTGCATATTGCTTTGTTAGCCCTATTCAGATCACCAATTCTAGCTCTGGAATACCAGTCGTCAACATACAAAACACAAGCAAAGAGGTATAAGGCCACAGTTTAGATTTTCCAAATCAAACACCTGCCATTAATACAAAGGAGCATGTGTTTTACTCGCTCAAGACTAGACTGAACACAGAAAACACTCCAAAAATATGCAGAAAGCAGCAGGGAAGATACCAATGATCCACTAAAGTTCTGTGAGTCAAAGAATCCAACCTGTCGTTTACTGCAGATGATTTGCAGCCAAACATGGTTTTGCAAAGAAATCTTTCTAATAATAACTTGGGGCCCATTTCTTTAGTTTTATCACTTGTAGCATTTAACTGTAGCACTCACAAATGCATGGGAACAATGGACAGATCCCACAGTGGACACAATGGGCATATTGCGAAGATAAGTAATTTATGTATTTTGCCTTCATTTTGTAGGGTACAAAGTGTCTCATTCGTGATTGTAATTTTCACCTGACTCCATTGTTTTACTGGCTCAATGATGTTGCCAGATTGCCACAAATCATGTGTGAGGTGGGTATAGCTAAGAATGATGCCCATTTAGCCATCCCCTCTTTCTAACTGGTCAAGAATTTTGACCGCATGACATTTCAGTCTTTCTCTCCTTGGGTTTTGTATCATGTCTCCTCTGTCCACAGTCAAACTGAGGCATGCAGTGACCCTTCCGAAACAGGAACAATAGGAAAAAATGTGAAAAAGTCTTTTACCAAACCAGAGTTGCCCTTTCATTGCTCCAATTACATTCTCTCCTGGAGACAGAAGGGGAATGTGTGTGTATTGAAGACCTACAACCTGATGTAAACAGCCTCTAATTAAAGCTGACAGACAGCACTTTAACCTCCTCGTCATTGTTGTTTTTCCCAATTTAACGTTCATGACCACTGAGCCAAAAAATGTCAATTCCAATACAGCACTGTATAAACAGAACCACTTACAGAGACAGTCTACATTTTTCGTTTTTCATGAAAATGAGTGTACCTGAGCAGTGTTGTCATCTACTTGCTCATGGTTAGAAAGCAGGGAAATTACACAGCAGCAGGTCTGAGATGAGACAAGCTGCAGATGAGTTGTGGGACTCATACATGCACAGAAGGCCCGTGGGCTGCTCCCAGCGCTCGTCGTTTCGCATCAAGACATTTCTATTTCTTAGGTGTCTCTTTGATTCGAGCCTGACAATTCTCTGACGATTCTCCGTGTCAACAGTCGGGTCTGTCTACTGTACGTGAGAGAGAGTGTGTGTTTGTCAGTGTCTCTGAAGCAGAGCAGAAAGGGAGACTCACTGAGCAAGTGTCGGAAAGCAGGACATGAATAAACAAATAGATGAATTGATGGATACAAAGACAGCGAGGGACAGAAAGAGGCTGAGTGATGTGAAAGAGGTTGGTGAGGCCCCTCTTAAGGGGCTTCTGCTCTTCATCACCATCTTTCAAGTTGGATTCATGCACAACTGACTCGCAAACTGTTCAGCAGTCAGGATGGAGAGTCTGTTCTATATCGGGTTTCCATCTCCATCTTCTCACCTGCACAACCTTCCTCAAGGCCTTTACCTTTGCTGCTCGTCCTCTCTGTGTGGATTTATGTAGTCCAGCCTTATGGAATATAAAGCTGTGGATTCTCTCTCTCTCTTTCTCTCAGGTTGGTATTTGCATTATAATGTAACTCTTTAACAGTAATGGTGTGTTCAGACAGAAGCAACTGACTCCAAGTTATTTTCAACCTACCAGTCACAGCTGAGCTGGCCTTAAAGGTTTTTCAGTGCTCCAATGATACGGTGAGGTGAACCAGTCGTGCCTTTTAGGAAATACCTATTCTTCACACTTGCTGGTTCCCATACTATTTAAGCTTTTTTTTCCCTTTTCTCTTTTTTTGCAACGTTAGTGATATCTATAAGTGCCTGAGCAGCACTTCAGCACAGGTGGTTGCACTTGGCCATTTTGTAACATTGTCGTTTATTGTGTCAACTAGAGATGTCCCAAACAAAGTCACTTCAAGTACAGTAGATTAGCTGTAGTATCTTGTTGTGCATCTTACTGTTTAATACTGTAGCAACCAGAGGAAGCTGACTTTCTCTGGTTGGCAACCCGAGATCTTTGTGCTGTTTAGCTAGGAAAGGGGCACCATGACAGAGTCTTCTGGGAGGCCAAATGACTTCTGGCCAGTACACATTTATTAAGCAAGGTTGGAATCTTTTAGAATACCACTGTTATATCCCAGTGACATATATAAAAGCCACGTTTACAACCTGTGTCATGAGTTTGCGGCTTTACCTGTAAAATCGGTGCGCAAGCAATAAAAGTGTGCTGCATTTTAAATGATCAGTTAATCAAACATTGATTGATTTTGCTGCACATATCAATTGAAATATTTAAAAGTACAATGCATGTGTGACAGCGGAGGGAAACACAGGATCAGATTAAGGTAGTTGGCAATACTAATCACTTATAAAATGAAATTAAAGAATCAGGCTTGTTACATCCCCAGAGTCATCATAACACAAGAAAGCCAAAAAGCAACTTTTCTTAAAAATCCTCCAGCAGCTGCCTTTTTCACATGAGCTATATAAAGCAAGATGTTCTGACAGAATACTCTACTGACCTAAGAGGATGGATTTTTTTTTTTTTGAAAAAGAGAAATGTGTGCCTACTAAAATTTTATTTAATTTTTTTCATTTAGGCAGTGAGAAAGCAGGTGAGAAAATCCAAGACTAGGTTTTGATGCATAAATGTGGTTCGAATACGTTACCGACTCTGCATGATTACAGGTCTTTGTATTCGTTTTTTAAATCTGAACTACTGGTGAACCCTTTTCACCCTGTCAATGAGGTCGAAAGGTCACTTTTATCTGATTCACAGTATTGATGTGGCTTCTGGACAGAGAAGACTGCCCTCACACCTTCAAACGCTGGTGGGATCTGTCTGTTTGGAATGGCCTCGAAGAAACCAAATGATTTATGTGGCTGTTAGGCGTGGGGCCTGGTTCAAGGCCAAGTCTATCTGCTCATCACTATAAACAGCCTGCTCCTTGGGTGTTGTGGTGGAATACAAATGCCTGAATTTCGATGTAACCCCTCGCTCACCTGCAGCTCAGCCAATTCTAATGAGAAATCTCTCTGTATACCTGCTGGGAAAGAGAGAGAGTGTAAAGGAATGAGTAAGTATGAAACGTGATGATGGCACACTCAAACAGCAGGAATGTTAGAGGTTTTATGTGTTGTTTTCTAGTGGTTTCTGAGTTACATCATGTCCAAGTGCAGTAATGATTAGTTTCTTCAGTTTTTGTTTTCCTGGATCATTTACCAGTGACATTTCACAATGAAAAACATTACTGTAAGCACATATTTAGTCAAAGTAGTTTCTGTATAGATTCTAAAACGAAACTGACATCATGTGTTAGAGTACTTGAATGGAACTGAGCCGTGTTGTTATTGCTAGCACCTGTAATGTTGGAGTTACTGTATCATTTAACAACCTCACGCAAACATCTGAGTTGGAATTACCACAGGGAGAATTCCAGTTTTGATTGCAAGCTTTTGCATCTGATTTTGAGCTTAAAAATCTGGAATCGTCTGTGAAAGCAAACAAGCGTGGACGCCTCACATCAGCCATCATACACATAATGTAGTATACTGTCAGTACACACAATTTTCATCCTCATGCAACCAACTGTGCAACCGTACGACCCTCTCTAGTTACTGTACTTGTGAAAATAGCTCTGAAAGTGGGTTGCGCAGATACAATTACCCAGGATTCAAAAGAGTCAAAGGCTTTGTTGTCATATGCCGCAATTAAGAAGTTATCACTGCAATGAAATTCTTAGCTGGCTGTGTCTTTACCGAGGGCCATGATGAACCTATGCAAAGCGTGCACTCATTATAACACGCTCATCACTTGCATCTACTCATACACTGAGGTAGACAAATCATGAAAATACTGAAAACAGTGCAAAGGGGTTATGCACAGAAAAAAACGTGTTGTAAAGGTGAGTCTGTCTACAACGAAAACTACTTGTACTTGTATTACAATGCAGATAAGTCAAAATTTAGAAAGCACTAGCAGTAAATATCTTTTAATAGATTTTTTATGCACTTAACGGCATTTATCAGCTGATAGCGGCATCTCTTACTATTAGTCTGATATTTGTTATGTTGCGATAAGTGCATTTTGTCACTTCCTGTTGACAACACACTGTGCTGTGCTGCTGTTTGTGGATTTGTCTTACCCCATGTGCACCATGGAAAGCGATCAATTAGCTGTGGGTACTAGTCAGGCACCAGTAGGTGGAGCAGACTGCCCCAAGGTAACCCCTGTTAGTTATCCCTCTGGTAATCAGCCAAGGCTGATTATCTCAAAATGGCATTTAATTAGCCTGATTAATCTCTATGACTGTATCAAACTGTGATACTTTTTTGGCACAGAGTGAAAGTGTCTTTTTTAATAAGCTTCTCTATAAATATTCACCAATTTTATACAGGCTGCCCTGTGTATTACAGGATTTAACACGGAATAATTTTGGTTTTATTAGCTTGACAAATATGGAAATATTTTTTCATATTTTTCTGTATTTTTTTGTTGAGAAAAGTTTTTTTTTTCTATACACCAAACCTTGGATACTGTATGAGTATATAAATCTCTGCTCAGCTGTGTATCTCTGTTTGAAACACACTGTTGAATGTTTATGGTGGTCGTAGGTCAGCAGGAAATGCATTTATTCATTCTTTGTGTGCAGACAGATGTGGCTGAGGTGGTTTCTGCAGAGATAGTATACTGCATCTGTTACGGCACTAATTCATTCTTCTGTCATGTTCAACCCTGGGGGCATAAACAAAGTGAAGCACCTCTGATCTCTTTCCCCGGCAGCAAGTAACACGTACCATGTCCAGCAATACTGTTCGACCTCCCAGTGTTGGCCTTTTCCTCTACCTGCAATACACGATAAACACAGCAAGACAAACACCACAAACCCGGCTAAAGCCTCACCCAGCCATTATCCTACACTGAGCAGACACTTCTACTGCATTAGCGACCAGTCTCAGTCTCTCACAGACAGATGCAGGACAGAAGCTGTTAGCAGAAGCCGGGTGGACTGTTAGTGTTAAATGGGAGCAATGTTTCCTCCGGAATCACCGCTTGACAAATGAGTGCTGATGGAGCAGTTCTAGTCGGGGCCATTATTTCTGATGGGGCCGGATGATCTGTAAGGATGGAGCACTGTTTGTCTGAGCTGCGACGACCTCCGGGCAAAACACCAAACCCTCTCGAAATACACTCAAACCCTCCAAATGATGGATGTAAAAGGGAAAATCTCTGAGTTATAACACCAGCATTTTTGTCTTTTTTTTTTTTGGTTTTGGGGCTCTGATTTACTCATCATCAACTGAACTTTGAAGGGGAGTTCCGGAGATCATAAAAAGGCACTGCGTTTATGAGAAAGCTAAGTCCTTTATTAGTATCATTAATGCTCATTAGCTACCATTTCAGTCATGCAGACCCATGAGACAGATAGAAACATGTTCACTATGAGCTTTGGTAAAGCGCCAACAGTCACCATCAGTCACTCATCACCAGGGGCTTTCCGTTGTATTCTTTAATCTTCAAAACTCTTTCTCTCTAATTTCACAAAATCCAATCCTTCAAATAAAATGGGGTCATCCAATTACTTGCTGACAAAAAATACTTCCATCCGCTTAAGGGAGATGTAATCTCTCTCCTTATTTCATTTCTGGTAGAATATCACAAATTTCTCAGCCTCAGAACTTAATTAGATCAAATTCCATCTAACATCTTTGGAAAGGGAATTTAAAATGAAAATTCACAGCGCCGCTCTTCAATTCATATAGTCAGAGGAGTTTACTCAGGGATATCTTTGATGAATTGTTCGCTTTCACCCGACTTGTTTGTTTAGTTTTGCATATGAAAACCTGACTCCTGGAATAGAGTGGCCATAGCTCAAACCAGTGTAATCAAAGCTCATTCAGGCTTGGCTGAAAGTCAGTGTTTGGATCAGTGCAGCAAACAGACGTTATTGTCACAATAAGCAACATTTCTGCTTGTGTTGTGGTGTATTTTGCTGAATAAGTTTTCTTATGTGGATTAAATTGTGTTTGACGGTTGGAGAAGTAAGATGTGTGTGCATGTGTGCAAGTGAAAGCAATATCTTGAGTATTAAATCTAAGCTGACAATAGCTCTGGAGTGATGATTTGCTGCATTACTCTTTAGTGAACGAAATTAGCTGAAAATATCGTCTCCAAAATGAAAATAAGACAAAACGTAACAAAATGCAACTTTTTCAAACAAAAGTCTTGAAGAAAGTGCATTGAAAGGCCAGTTTATTACCAAAAATTTAACAATAAAATAATAAAAACTTTATGATGCTTATGTCCAGCTTAGCATCCACTGTAATTACTGATACTGAGCGTATGAAATGAATATAAAAACGCATTGGAAACACCTCATTCAGTCACAAACAAAATGTCATTTCAATTAAATGTCAAAATTATTAGTTGAGTAATCAGGTAGCGAGTCGTCTGAATATTAATTTTGCTCGTCTATCGATCGTTTTGGGTCATTTATTGAGCTAAAATGTAAATGTCTATTATGCAAACTTCAGCTCATGCAGGAAAAAAAATAATCTATTTTCCATTTTTCAGAAATGGTTTAGCATTTTGGGAGGGTTAACTCCTGATTGTGTCTTTCAATAAAAAAAAGACCATGATTTGATTTTCTCACACTTTGAAAGGACTATTGTTTGTGTCCTCTACGTCTGAAATTGGATGGTGAGTCCTTTTGGAGAGCAGCGGAGGGGAAATGATTTGTATTCACCTGCCGTATCTGAATAGAGCCGAGGAGGGGCTGAGAGAGTGAGAGAGGGGGCAGTTACATAGTGCTTCCTTTATGTGATAATGGATTGCTCTGACATTCACACACATTGTGGTGTGGTGTGTCTATCAGTCAATACTCTAACTCGTGGGGTGAATGGCAAATTTTAAACAGATGCCATTAAAGTACCGTCTGGCATTGACACAACAGGTGACAGTCATGCATTAGTGTCTCTTTTATGTCAAACTAGCACAGTGAATATGAGACACCTCAAACAACAGGCAACATATGTGTCTTGTCATCATCCACTCCTACAAATTAATTCCCTTTCTGATTTTCTTTCTTTCTGTCTTTTTCTTTTCTTTCCTTTTTTTTTTTTTTTTTTTTTTTTTACCAAACTGCACTCTCTTTTATTGGCCCGCCTGGGCAACTGGATTCTTCCCTCAGCCACACAAAAGAGACAAAGTGAGACCGGGGACGGGCAGTAATGAGCAACTCCTCTTACAGTGTTACATATAGACCAGCCGCAGTGTGGGGAAGCCTTCTGGAGACAATGGAGGGTTTTGAGAGGTCTGGAGCCCTCTGAAGCCCTTCTTTGATTGAGTTTCCTGGCACTGGTTTCCAGTGTTGGGGATGATTGTGGAGTGGGAGCTGTGGGTCTGGGGAGGGGGCGAGGACCCTCCTCTGTGCTGACCTTTCACAGACACAGGTGGAGTGGAGTGGAAGGGGCTGGAGGAGGAGGAGGAGGAGGAGGAGGAGGAGGGAAACTGCAGGAGAGGCCTATTGTGGCGCTCTGTGAATGTAGAGGTGGCACTCAATAACACTAGAACTCGCTGCCTTCGTCCACCTGACGCAGATTTTCTCACAGATTACTTTTCCATACTTTGCTCAATTTTAAATTACATGTTGTGGCAACACATAATGGTAGCAGATTGTTGCAGTGTACAGTCCATGTTGACGTTTTTTTTGTGATGTTTGTGGATTCTACTCTTTTGTCGCCACAGAAGCAACATGACTGCTGGTGGCAATGATGGCCAGTCATGGTGGCCTACTTACATGTAGACTGAATAAATCAACAACTATTGAATGGACTGACATGAAATTTTGCACGGATCCCCTGACTTTTCCTGTAGCATAACCACAACATTTGTGATTTTGTGTCTCAAAAACAGTTGAATAGTGATCACTTTGGTTAAACTTCCAAACTGTCCACTACCCACAAAACCATAGACAGTCATACAGTCACAGTTGTACTTGAACTGTACTTATGTTCATTGCTACGTTAATGTCTTAACAGGTATAATTGTACATACTGGGGATGTTAATGATTAATCATTATTTGATCAATTGTGTTAATAATTTAACCAATTAAAAAATTTGAACTAAAAAGTCAAAAAACAAAGGACACAAGTATTAGAAAATATGTAGTAGATTTGTTGTAGTACCTGTTTGTGCCACCAGGTGAGGTCTCTTATGGTTTGATGACATGGAAGACTGCAGCTCGTTTGCTGTGTTCAACACGGCAGTGATTCGAGGAAGCCGCCTCGCAGCTTTCGAGGAGTTCAGTGTTTGCAAATGCAAATAGTTGTGGGTATGCTTCTGTTAAATTCCAAATTATTAAATGTGTAGTCTTCTGATTGTTATTTTAGGTGTGTCATGTTTGAATTCAGATTTTTTTGTGGATGGGTGAAGTGGTTTTTGATACTTGTGTGACCTAGAGCATTGTGGGAGTTTAGCCAGCAATGGGTCAGGTCACCATGACAGAGACTTCTGTAGCGGTTAATGGCTTTTGGGTAGCACCCATTTATAGGGAGAAAGCTTAGTTTGACCTTGGCAGTGATTGTATAGCCCCATAGATAGATAGATAGATAGATAGATAGATAGATAGATAGATAGATAGATAGATAGATAGATAGATAGATAGATAGATAGATAGATAGATAGATATTTTATTAATCCTGAGGGAAAGATTCAAGTTTCATAGCGCATCTCTTATCACTGTATTAATCATTGAATTTAATTTATTATTAATTTGATAGATCTACAATATTTGTTATTACATAGGTTGTTAAAATACCCATTATTAACTTGATCTGTTCCCACAATTTCTAATATAAGAAAAGCAATCTTGCAGCAAACTGTAAGTTGCTGTGATGAAAAATGAATATGTCAACAGTGTCATTGTGAGCATGTCAGCACACTGGTGTTAGCACTTAGTCCAGAGGAGAGCCTTGCTTTTCCATTACCATGGTCGTAGACTCTAAATCTCAAAATATTTTAGATGTCTCTGCATTTTTACTAGGCTCCTCTTATAAACATTACATGCTTAAAAGGTCATTTTGTTTCATCTCTTTCACTTGAGATGCCTCTGAATCATTTTCAGCTCTGTAAATAGTTTCCACCCTGCTGTTTAGTCTGATTATAAGTACCATAATGGCCACAGGATACAGATTGGATTCGATAAGACTATAGGCTTCGGAGCCTTTGTCCACCTGTTACTTTCTCATTTTTAAATGACATGTTGTGGTAACTCACAGTGGTAACAGATTGTTCCAGCTCACTGTCAGTGTTCACGCTTTGTTATCTGATGTTGTCGGCAGATTTTGCTAGACTGAATGGTACCACACAAAGTGCAGACAGCTGTAAATGACCACTCGCTCCCTGCCTGCCTACATACTGTATCAGCACATTTCAAATTCCACCAGAAGAGTGTTTATTATACAGTAGTGTTTTTTCCAGAAAGGCCTGGTTGTATCAGCTGTTGACTCATAGCAATTATCTATAGACGTTGTTTCTTTGTGTTACCCCGGCCATGGCCCACAGGAATTCATGCTCCAAAACATCACAGCTTCTAGTTTGTGTGAGTTCGAGGTGAACATTTCCTGCACTGTCTGTCTCACACAGACTCTTTTTGTGGCACCCCTAAGCTTAATGTAAACTCCACATATTGGCCCCATCTTGAGAGACCCTTCACATGTAGAGTAAGCCATCCGGTGTGAACATGGTGGCAAACTGAGATTCTAATCACACGTCTTTTGTTGAGCACAGAGGAGGTTCAGAGGTTTTCTAGTGCTGAGCAGATGTCAAGCGTACAGTTTCTCTCAAAGGTTACTTGTGAGATGACAAATGGGTCTGAGCCTCTTTGTTCCCTACTTTTTCCATGTGTCTGTGTTTGATGACAGAGTTGACATCTTATTGTTGGCATGGAGATCTAAGAGCATTGGGAGTATTGCTATGGATACAGAGGGCCCTTTTAGAGTGCAAGTTTGAGTGGTTCTGCTCTGCTGAAAAGTCCCTATATTTAGCTAGTAAACATTTTCCCACATGTGCCGAACTGTGAGGCTTATGGATTATATAGCATAACTATTGTGTCTGAGTCATCGTATGCATGGAGGTTTCTGTCTGCCGCCTGAAAGGATTTGCTTGTCTTCGAGCATGAGATTGGTTTTATGTTGATTACGTTTTTCAAAGCTGTTGTGTTTCTGTGGCTAAAGTGTGTCTTGTGACGTTGTATGCCGAGGATTTTGAGGGTCCTTTTAGCTATTCAAGAAGCCAGTTTGCATGCATTCCTCTCTCTCTCCTGCATTTGTTCATGACAATGAACGTCTGCTCAGCATATGAATGGCCTCACCCATAACGCTCTCATGTGGCACGGCAAGCATACTCAAGCTCTGTCCATGACGTCCTGCACTGGGCCAATGTGTGAACACACATAAACAAGGAGGATGCATATGCAAATGTCTGTAAGTGAGTATGAAAGCTTATCCAAACATGCACAAGCAGGAATATTTAGGGATATGGAATCCCCTGCTTTTAAGAAGTAATTACAGTGTAGGGATAAGCTATTAAATAAAGGTCAAGTTCAGATACTCAGTTGTTTACTTAGCTTTCTGCTGCTTTGCCTCCTGATCTCATTTTAATCAATGCTTTTTAGCTTGTATGATTTTACATTAATGAGCTACTGTACAAGTCAGATGTTAAGTGACAAGTGTGTAAATGCACTTGAGGGATTTGCCTTTATGCAACCTTGCTGAAATTGCTACTTCATTAAGTAATATTTTATAGTTTTTGTTACATTACGAAGCAGTAAAAAGATTGAAAGACTTTCAATGTGCCACCAGCAATTATCCTGAGGAGAAAGCAAGGGCTTCATACACTGATACCATTATGCCTCTCAGGCATAATGCGAAAACATGACTGACCAACTATATGTCATTTTTAGTTGGGCTGCGATGATAAGATGAAAGCGAACTGCCTTTTGGTTCTTTTCAGGTTGAACAGGCAGGGATTTCCTCCTTAACACCACCGTCTCATCTAGTGGTGCTGCTTCCATCTGCATGCTAAAGAGGAGTTCTCTCTCAGAAGTGCCAGCGCCGGCAGTGATTAGCATTTGGGCAGAGGGGGACAGAGAGCGAATCCCGGACTGTTTTTGGCATGTATGGGGAGGAAGCTTAGTGAATGTCAATGTGCGAGGTTCTGAAAGGAGGTGGACTAAACAAATTGCCGGACATGTTGCATTAGCAGCAGATGCCAATTAGAATTAAGTGCGGTTTTATATTGATAGCTGGGGGAGTTTCGAAAACAGAGCCACGAATCCTTAAGGGCCCACTGCGGAGATATAATATAGCTCTTCCTCTAAGCTGGGTGACTTGTCTGCCACAGCTTTTAGGAAGAATAATCGAAATGAATGCAGCAGAAGCCAAAATATACCAACTGTTATTTCCAAATATGGTTTTCTTTAAAAGTACTTTTACAGTCCTACAATTTCATTTAGCAGATGCTTTTATGTAAAGCGATGCACATCTGAGAGTAGAGACAACACAAGCAAGGATATAGTCAAGTGCCATAAAACTAGTTCAAGTGTGATAATAGGACCTTGGTGCCTACAGGCAGTGCCTTTTTTTTTTGCTTATTGCAGTCTGTCAAGTGCAAAGGTGTTCAGTGAAGCTGGGTCTTTAGTCTTTTCTTAAAGACTGAGAGGGATTATGCAGCTCAAACAGAGTTTGGTAACTCGTTCTTCCACCGGGGAACCAAAGAGGAGAAGAGAACTTGAGTCTACTCCTGTTGTTTTATTAGTGACATTATACCAATCCTGCTTCTTAACCCTTTGATGCACAACATGGGTCAAGAGATACCAATTTTCCATTGAATATGGGTCACTTTTGACCAATGCTGTGCATCAAAAGGTTAAAGGTTTCCTGCAGTCTCCAATACAAAACTGGAGTTAAACTTTACAGTAACAGGTGGAGTGCACATCAGGTGCATGTTTATTATCAGTCATGTACAGAGACAAAAGCTTTGATTTACATCTAACATGGATTATATGACTGTGCATCTAAACTTACTGTAGTTCTAGCCAGCATTGTTCATCCAACAACAGAGACTTGAAAGAGTAGGATACAAACGACGTACAATGGAGCAGATGAATGAAGATCTTTCATTGTCTTGCGTTGTACAGTGCAGATGAAAGGCTCTGGTGTGTTTTTGAGCTGCGGGGTCTCCCCGAACAACAGGCACCAATTCATATGTTAACCACACCAATTATTTGCATATGGACCCCAATTATAAAAGCTAATGAGAAGATTATGGGAAACGCACGCTGAAGCCTACCCATAGAATTTCCATTGTGGTCCTGTAGCTGCTCATAATAGGCCCATGAGAGGTATCAGTCAAAGCCACTGAACATTCAGGCTCATTCATCGTGATTTTAATTCATATCACTGATTATGCCTGTGAATTCATGGCTCATGAAAAGCCAAGTAATTAAGGGTTACCTACAGAGAAGATAAGAACATTGCTTCACATTTAAAGCCTTACGATTGTGACTTTCTCAACCTTTGACAAGCCAGTGAAGGACGGTGTCACTGTCTTCTATAGCAAAGCCTTTTAAGCAGCTTCACTCTTCCCCCATAGATGTCTAATGGCACTCAGAGAAATGCATGCAGCTCCAGGCGTGAATAGCAAGCATCGAGAGCACCCGGAAGCCTCAGAAAAATAAAGTCTCCCAACCTTATCCGTTTTCTCATCAAAACCTTCCTGAGCATGGAGCCATTCTCATCATTATACTCCCTCCATTCAGTCATGGGTAGGAGATCCCTGCTGCTTCATTAAGGCCGTACCGAGGCTCACAAACCCCTGATTGCATGAGCCATCAATAGCGCTGATTATGGACGTTAATTAGGGTGCTTGGCATGACAGAAGGGCTTTTCTTTCATCATAAACGTTAAAACTGTACAGTACTGATGCAATAGCAGTGAATCTGTCATGGTTGCAGCGTTGCATCATTACTGTTTGGCACAGGCAGTGACAATATCTGTGCTAATGGTTTGCATAAAGCATCCGATGTAGTATTATCCGTTGCTGTGAGGGAAATTCAGCTGGGATTCTTCCCTGCGGACTGCTATTCATTTACACTGTGGTCTGCTTCCATTCTCAGCCCTCGTGCCCCCGTCAGCTCCATCTGTGTGCTCAGACATGTCCTGACCCTCGCGTTCTTCAGACAGACTGCAAGAATGTCCCCTATCCTATATATTTCTGTGTGTGTGTGTGTGTGTGTGTGTGTGTGTGTGTGTGTGTGTGTGTGTGTGTGTGTGGCTGCATGTGCTACGTGTTTGACATGTGCACAAAACCAATTAGTTTTGGGATGGTGAAGTAGCTGGGCATGGGAAAATGACAATGGAGTAATTGAAGAGGCCGATTGAATGAGAGGCCAGACAGCTCAATGCAGCTTTTACAGAGCTGTGTGTTTTCTGACAAAATGAAAAGCAAGTCCTGAGTGAAGGTGGTCTCATGTAGCTGTAGACACTAATTAACATTACAGGCTTTCACTCTGCTGACGTAAATTCTGACTAGTTTGGTTGTTTAGTGGTATTTAAATGTTCTTAATAGTAGCTTTGCATGTTGAACAGTTCTTATAATGGCATGACTTAATAGCAAATCTAGACATTCTGCAAACCATGAAGCTGTGTTTGAGATTTTGGTCTTTTTCTAACTATGCGATGCAAGCATTCATTTCTATTTAATCCTAAGCTGCACAAAAATGAAATGCAAACTCCCCTAACTTAATTCATGACTGCAATTTAAGCACAGAGTGGTTCCTAAATTTTTCATGATATACGGTTTGATGTTCACTGCAGTGGTTTGCAGATGACATCTAAGTTGTAAATACGTCTTCATATCTTGTGCAAATATCTGGAAACTAAATGGTTGCCAGAAGCATTGAGAAATGGCATCATTCTGTAGCATGTATTCCAAAATCTGTGGTAAAAATACAAAATATGAATGGCTAGTGCCTAAAGCTGCCATAATCAATATTTTTCTGCTAACAATTGATCATGTGTGTGTGTGTGTGTGTGCGTGTGTGTGTGTGTGTGTGTGTGTGTGTGTGTGTGTGAGTGTGTGTGTGTGTGTGTGTGAGTGTGAAAGGGGTCAATTGCAGTAGAGCTGCTTTGATTACTTGATTAGATGTAAACTAATGAATTAATCACTGACTATTTTGATGATCGATCAGTTGGTTTAAGTAGTTTTCTAAGAAATTTAAGATCTAAGGTTGCAGCTTTGTTACATTTAAGTGTTTTCTGGTTTCTTTGATTGAATTTTCAATTAAATTGTATTTATATGGTGCAGATTCACGACATATGTCTTCTTAAAGTGCTTAGCATAGCAAGGTACAGATCTTATGAATTACTAACAGAGAACAGAAAACCCAACAATCCAGCGTTGCCTTTGGATTCCCTGCGAGCGACGGTGGGAAGGAACAAAAAAAAAAGACCAAACCAGTCATTTGAGGATGTCATCACTGATTGAAACTTTCCCAGTTTCCTTACATTTTCCAAAGCAAATAACTAATCAGTTAATCAAGATAATCTGCAGATAAAGTGACATTTGCAGCTCTAACTTGCAGTGAGTAAATCACTCTTAGTTAGCAGTTCCCCTCATGTCTAGCATTTGGCATTTTAGCATCGTTCGGGTCATTGTTTCAGTTAAATATCCTGAAACTTTGCTCTTGGTTTTTTCTGTCATGGCATTGTTTTTAGCTGCTTTAGGCAGGAGTTAAGAAAACAGTAACTAGAAAAACAGTGTGCTCCTTACTGTGCAGCATCACCAAATATCTGACAGACAGTGTTAGCAACAGACTGGTTAACCAAGTGGAGCATTTAGTAGTTATTAAATCCAGTTATTTCCCTCAGGATGGAAGAGACCAAAACAGAGTTTCATAATGAATGAATGATGCTCTGTGGATGTGTAAATCGATAGATGCTTATATAATACCCTCGCCGTATTACTCAAAAAGATGCTAATATCTTATGTGTGCTTGCATCTTATTTCTATTGCCTCCTACATACTGACATTCAGATACTGCAGTTTTAAGAAGCTAAAACTTGCCAAAACAGATGTGGTCCTTTAAACACTGGCAGTTGTCTTCATGAGGCTGATTAATTATTGTATTGAGTTTTAAAAGTGCTACAGTAGCCTGCTATAGTTTATCCTCTCATCCTTATCTATTTGAAAAATAGGCAAAAAATCCTCACTGGAAGTGTCTTTACCAACTTGTCGTGTTTTTTTCTAAGAGACCATTTCCTGTTCGATTTTATCAGCAGTCTGACAGCTTTTGGCACAGCTCTCCAAACTGTAGTGTGGTTTTTATCTGGGCGTCGGCGAGGGAGCTTTATTGACTTTGGCTTTTTCCGCTTCTGTCAGCAAAGGATGCAAAGGAGGGTTCAAGAGCAGAGGTAGATATTTTTCTGATTGTGAGTCTCCTTGAAGAATTATATTCAAATGAGAAATGGGTTTTGAACTTTCTTCTTTAAAATGCAGCGGAGCTTAAAATGCACTCATTATCTAAGCGTTACTACATTGGGAAAGTGGAAGTTTTAGAATTAAGAACATGAATTCATTTGAAGAGGATAAAGACTGGCTATTTTTCTCAACTTTTATTCTTACTGATGTTTTCGGGCTCTGGCGGTTGGTTCGTCTTAAGAGCCCCACTTGAATTTCCACTGTCATCCTACTGTGAGAGGGATGTGAGGGGCTGGCCTTGTATCACTGCAGCTCACAGAGATAATTATAGGAAACACACATATACTGTACACACACACACACACACACACACACACACACTCAAATGAATACAGGCACACACATATCCAATATGCACACAAAGACACACACATGCTGACCGGCTGGAGCTGAGCTGCTACACCTCATTAAATTGGGAAATGAATCCTGGATGAAGCTCTGGCTCCATTCCAGATAAGAATCTCCAGGCTTTTGGGGATTCACCATAAAACTTATAATTAACACATTTATTCTCTTGCTGTCACAGGCTGTCCTTTTTTCTTTTTTTATTCCTCACCTGTGACTGCTCACTCTCAGCTACTAATAAGCATAAATGGAGTCGGCGAAAAATACATGCGTTCCTAAATTTCTAACACATAGCAAGTCGAAAATAAATGTTGAAGGAATGAATGTGAACGGGTTCACCACCTCTGCCTGCTGCCTGCAAATGAGCTTGATGAAATGACCCCCTGGATCTTTCTATGTGAAATCCCAAGCCAGAGCTGCCTGATGGTGTACGCGGCACTGTGATTGGCTGCCCTCGGCGAATAATACAGGCCTTCCCGGGAGAGGTGTAGTTGAGGCCGAGGGCAGCAGACGTTAGCCTCCATCTCTCCCTGTGCTACCAGACACCGGCTCTGGGGTCGGTTCTGCTCCATGACTGTAGGGCAGAGCTAACAAATACACCCGTTCCCCAAGGAGGACCGGGCCAGGACCAGGTCTGACTGCCTGGCTGTCTTAGCCTCTGGTCCCAGACACAGCATCCACCCCCTCATCTGCCGCCCCGACCCGCCCCAACGCCCAGGGGCAAGAGAGCAACACACATGTGCAGCTCCACCTTCAAAGGGCTCCGTTCGGCTCTTTCATACACTAACCAGCATTAATATCCCAAATTTGATGGTGTGCTTTTGTGATAATGCGGCAAATTAAGTCTGCCTGTGCTCTAAATTAGGCTGTGACATTTTAATTCTGCAGATGCCTGCGGTAAGACAGGCAGGGAAGGCAAGATAACAGGTCAGACTGCTGTTGTTGTAAGAAAACGACTCCTCCTGAGTTCAGTTTCGTCCTTCTTTTTACTCATCATTTGATAGTTTGCATTCAGACAAAATACTGATTTGTTTGTGGCAGCAGAGAATTACACTGATGAATATGAATTTAACTGAGTAAAGTCTTTTTGATTTGTTGCTTATGATAATTTTCTGAAGCCTGGGTATCACTACAGTTTTCAGAGTTTTTTTTTTTTTTTTTTAAATAAAAAGAGTCACTTTCCAGTCAATTATAGTCCTTCCACCATCCAACACTAGTGCTGTGATAGAGGCGTGATTAGATTACATTGTGTAACTAAAGTAAATCCTCACTTAATTAGCACTTAATCAATGGCCACTAAGCCTTTTACCACTTTGCAAACAAGTAACCTCAGCTTAACCTAAACACACTGTTCAGCTTGTAAAGTCTGTCCCCATTTGAACGGAGATGTCTGAGATCCAAGATCTGTCCAGTCACACATGATATTTCCCAGTACAGCAGTCTCCTGAAAGGACGACACTTCAGTGTCTGCAATCTGACCTCGTTGCAGATCAGTTTGCTGCTGGCTCAGTCTGTCAGTCAGTCAATCAAACTGATAAAGCTGAGAGTAAAATGGAAAGTAAAGTGAGTGTCCCCTTTGTCTTGTCCCTTGGCATGTCATGTGGCAGCCGATGTGATCGATACGGCACAGAAGCCTAATGGCATCGTGACCACGACAGTGATTAGCAGAGCAAAATGAGCCCACGTGGGCCTGGTCGCTCCCTACTGGAATGCATCAGATCAAAAAGATAGCCTCCAGCAAACTGCAATGCATGGCAACCAGCATCGATCTGTGGCCAGAGCTGGATGTGTCTGTCTCGCTCATTCTCCCCTCTCCCTCTCTCTCTCTCTATCTCTCTGCTGCTGATGAAGAAGAACACAGAATAGAACAAACTCAGTATTATGATTGATAGCTGAAGTAACTGGATGTGCTGTTCAACCCAGTAATCTCTGTTCTGCCCTCCATCCTCTTATCTCTGACGTTCTCTCTCTTTCTTTCCTTTTGTTTTCTCTCCCTCTCTGTAGTTGTGAACGTGCACGTGTCCTCAGACGGTGTGACTGAGCAGAGAGGCGGGGCGTCGCTGTATTCGGGGGCAGGTCTTTGCGTCACGATGGAGAGGAGGAGGATGGAGGCAGCGCTGCTTGTGCTGTTCCTGGGACACCTGGTCACTGCGCTGGAGGTCCCACTAGACCGTAAGGCGGCAGATCACACAGCACACAACACAGTCCAGCAGAATGGAGTGATCTCAGGTGTTATATTTAGTCTGAACATGATGCAATCATCGGTCCATTAGTCACTCACTCACTGCTTTGATAACTAATTAGCTAAGCTAAAACTGAATTATGTCTTTGACTGTTGGGTCAAAAACGTGAGATTAATGTATAGCTAATGATTATTTTTTCACCATTTTTATATAAAGAGCAATAATTGACTATTGATGAAAATTGTCATTTTTAAAAGCTGCATATTGATTGTATATTAATATTACACATACTATAGTATTGTAAATAACAACACTGGTGGCTCTTTGTACTGCTGCAGTACAGTTATGGAAAATTTTCAGTTTGATTATTTAATTCATTAAAATTGACTGATAGCATTGTTTTGTTTTTTTTTAACAATTTCTATAGATATTGCAATATTGCTGTGAATTCTTTTTACCATGATAATCGTGGAGTGAAAATCGTGATATTGGTTGGCCTAATTAATAATAATATAAAGTAATAACTCCCAACACCTGTAGAGTTGAGAAAACTAGGGTTGTAACCTTATGTGTCATCATGTATTTTTTTCCCTTTTAGGTTGGAAAAATCATCTTACTTTGGACAGTGTTACATTTTCAACTGCAACTTATTTCATATATTATATATATCTAAATTAATTCATTAATGTTTTCTTCCATAAATCTGGATTTTTTTTCCAGACCTTGAAATTATGTTTTAAGATTTTTATGTTTATAGGATCAGTTTAAATCCTGAAGATATTCAACTTGCTATCATAGATTGTAAATAAAACTCCCATTTGAGAGTCCAGAACTAGAGACAGTTTTGTGTTTTTGCTTTTAAGTTTGGTCTTAGTTGCTAATTTAATCACATTTATTCTATGCACATTTTTCTGTATATCTACATGTAACTGGGGTAAGATTACTGTTTTTTCCAAACAGTGCTGCTTTTTAGAGGAAGCTATTTTTTGCCCTGGTTTTGTTAAGTAAACACCATTAACTGCAGTGTCCTCATTTTGACTGATGTGCAAAAGAACCGAGTGTGACAGACCGTCTTTTAGCTCCTCTGCCTGATACTTGTGTGGCAGCAGAGCTTCTACATATTGTTTGTTTGGAACCGTTGACCACTGCAGGCTGGCAGTCCTCAGTGGGGAACTGGCCTCGTTCGAACCTTGCTGTGAAGCAGAAATAAAGCAGGGAGGTATTTTTCTTCACTAATGTCTGGTTCTCTCTACTGTCACAACTTTTTCTTTCTCGTTTGCTGATTCTTGGGGGAAACACAACAGTTCAGGAAGGATGTAAGTCTCAAACGGATCCACTGCCAAGGCCGTGCTCGCAGTTCTTTTGTGCATTAAGAGTTGTTGTTTTTTTAGCTGTTTATTATATTTTTGGATTATATTTCGTTTGTTTTATGTTTTAAGCTTTTCAGTGTGATTTTGAGTGGACTTTGCTTTTTGCATGCAGCGATTTCATTGTGTCTTTGTTTGCTGTTTTTGTTCTGTGTGTTTCTGCAGTGGTAGGACATTTTCCATAGAGCGATACTGCAAACAGCATGAGTTCTTATATGATTTGTTTTGTCATAGTCCATTAGTTATCTCCCCGGCACTGAGAGGAATACATTAAGCGTCGGATCATTGCAATAAAGGATAAAGTACCTGCATGCCTTTCTGCTGTTGCACACGTTGTGAGAGCTTTTTGTGTCTGTCAGCAAACAGCTGTCTGATTTCATTCAGCGTGGTAAGTCTGCATGGGACTGGTAATGACTGCTTGTGTGGTCAGTACAGCAGCAGAAAAAGACTTTATTATGCGGCAAAGGTCATGATTAAACATCACCCTTTTTCTGATCACCCTTTAGTGCCACAGCCGCCGACCATAACTCATCAGTCCCCCAAGGATTACATCATTGATCCTCGAGAGAACATTATAATCCACTGCGAAGCGAAGGGGAAGCCACATCCCAGGTATGAATCAGCGCTCTGCGATTTAGTATTCAAGTTGCTGTTAGATGAAGGAGAGATATCCCAGGTGTCGATTCAACCACCAACTGTCAAAACCCAGAAAAACGTTTCAGCTGACAGCAAGTTTTTTCGAAAAAAAAAGACTGTCAAGAATCCTAGTTTAGTCAAACTTTAAAATAAATAAACACTATTTTATTCATGGACCTGCTGCCCTTGCCAGAGGCTGATTTTAATGACTCTGAATGCTTTAGATTTGTGTAACACCTAATTAATTTGCCAGGCATCAATGCTGCATACACACACTTTTCTACTTTGAGAATTGCAAGGAACCAAATTAATTTCTAAGTTCTTAATCTTAACTTTATTCTAACATGCAGTAGCCTAAATCATAAAAGTTGTGTCATATGTCACCATCCCCACCAGAACTCGTTTAAAAACGTATATAAGACTTTAAATATTCATGAATGAATTAGCAGATAAGAAAATCAGCATCAGTCAAAGTTAAAGTAGAGGGAAAAAACAGCATCATTAACTCTGAAGAACTCTGGCATAAAGTACTTGTGCATGTTTGTTATCATTACTCATAGAAAGTAGCTGATTAAGTGAATAGATTTTCAGGGCCTTTAGTTCTGTTTCCTATGTGTATTTTTATTTTTACATAAAATACAAATAGAAGGTTATTTTACAGCAACATGTTAGACACATTGTTAAAGCACTTCTGATTTTTCTCCAGTTTCTCCTGGACAAGAAACGGGACCCACTTTGACGTCGACAACGACCCCAATGTGAGCATGAAGGCCCACTCAGGGACTCTGGTGGTGGATATCAGCAGAGAGAAGGTCGAGAACTACGAGGGGGTGTATCAGTGCACAGCAAGGAACAAACATGGAACTGCTGTTTCCAACAACATAGTCGTCCGACAGTCCAGTAAGTGCAGTCTGATGTTTTTGTTTCTCTAAGTCATTTTTCTTTTTTCATTTTCCTCACATCTCACATCACATGAAAATCAACTCTTTTCTTTTCTTTTTCTAACAATTAAGTTGCATTTTCTGCCTTAAGAGCCCTCTTGGAAGGTAAAGGTTGCATGTACAGTGATGCATGTTTTGTTTTGCAGGATGCATTAGCACATAGAGCTGAACTTCCCCTCTATTTTTCCTCTAGCATATTGTAATTCAGTTAGGCATCATCCCTCTCATCTCGCCTCGTCACCTCTGTCATCATTTCAGCAACAGTCCATTAGCAACCCAAATTTCACTTCAAATTATGACACTTGTCCTTCGCTGATGTTCGTATCTTTCTCCAACCAATCCAGGATCCCCTTTGTGGTCAAAGGAGAAGATCAAGCCAATCGTAGTTCAGGAGGGCGTGTCCTTGGTGCTGCCGTGCCGACCTCCGGCTGGCCTCCCTCCTCCCATCATATTCTGGATGGACAATAGTGAGCCGCTTAATCTCATTTATGTATCTTTGTGGTAACATTATGTATTTGCTGTCTAAGAATTTATATTAGTGATTTTACATTTTATCGTATAGACTTCATTTGATTGTGTAAGTCAGGCTGGTAGAAATGTAAACATTTTAATGTATTTTTCTACTGATGTATTTGTTTGTATCCATTAAGTTCAACAAGTTAGGTAGCTCTTATGAAGTCTATAAATTTAATGCAATTAATTTATTTTTCTGCCATATAGATGTGAATTGAAACCATTGTTTGCTTTGATCAGTAGGGAAATGAATCTGCAGATCTTAAACAGGATGAGTCACATTTGAGAATTCTCTGAAAAATGTGGACATTTGTACTCGATTAACCAACATGTGCAAACAAACACACTTGAATGCCACACATTAGGCGCACCAAGGCCTTATATTTTACCCATGAAATGTACCATTTTAGAAGGTGCTAGAAACATAAGGATAATGCAACTGCCATCCATAACTTGACCTTTTTCCAACTGCTGCTTTGTATATTTAATGGCACTGTAATGTAACCAAACTTAAACTGCTGTATGCTTCAGACTTTCAGAGGTTGCCTCAGAGCAGGAGAGTGTCCCAGTCACTGAACGGTGACCTTTACTTCTCCAACGTTCGCCGAGAGGACTCCAGGAGCGACTACATCTGCTACGCCCGCTTCCCTCACACACAAACCATCCAGCAGAAACAGCCCATCAACGTCAGGGTCCTCAACCGTAAGTTTGACTTTGTGTGTGACGCAGAGACCAAAGCGCTGAAATGCAGTGAAGCTGTAATGAACGAGCACGACTGAGAGGAACAGCGAGCGACAGTGTTTGTGTGTAACGTGTGTGAACGAGAGGCAGCTGTATGTGGTGGCATGACTGCGTAGGAGGGAGGCGGCGTTTCCTATCTGTGATCCCATCCTGACAGACGCCAGTGGTCGTCATCCCACTGAAAAGACATATTGTCGAGAGCTCTCGTGGTTCTGTGGACTGTCTACCGGGCAGCCGTTCACTATCACTTCTCTGAGATGTTCTGTATAAACACTCTCCACCGACAACAAAGACCGCTCTCATCCAGTCCAGCATTTGCAGCTGACGTGACGACGAGCTGTTCCCACTAGAATTTTACGATATTGTCACTTTTTAGCCATTTGAAGTTTTCTTGTGTTGGTTTTGATTTTGTGCACTGTCATGTTAAGTTGTCAAAGCGTGTGCTTTTATTTTTGTTGTGATGATTTCAACTTGTGGTGTGTGTGATTTTTCTGTTGTGTTGCAGTGGATGCAATCAATGACACAATGGCAGATTTTTACAATGACACTGATTTGTTTAGTGGTGAGTTTTGGCACCCCCTAGTGTTTAACCCCCAACTTGGAGCTCTGAACTCCAGCTCTTACCTACTAGTACTAACCATTCCACCCAACAATCCTGAGGCTTTTACGTCTCACTGGTGTTTTTAGGGGTGACATCTGGCACCCCCTAGTGTTTGTCCCTAACATAGAGCTCCAAACTGTTCTTTACCCACTAACTCTACCCCTCAAACCCAAGAATCCAAGTTAATTCTCTGTCCTTCTGTCACTCCTGCTTTATCCAATCAAAACCCTTTTGTTAACTATTTCCTTCCTCGAATGAAATGCTTCAATTAGCGCTGCATGCTGATTTCATGATGGAACTGATTGTGTAACTTAAATATGCAACAATCAAAAATATACAATAACTGTATGTCATTAAGTCCTGATTTAAACATACTAAAACAAATTCTGATGGATCACAGCTTCCTGAAGAAATTCATTAAATTCTCAATTTTGTTTCTGTTCGTATGTCAAACATGCAGCTGAGATCCTAAATTCTAGAGTCAATCTTTCCATGTTGTACCACCTGATTTTAGCACCAACTGGTCAATTTCTCTATCACCAATCATTTTCTTCTCAATTCATTTCTTTCAGCCTAAAATCTTTTTATTTTTTCCTCCTTGTCTAAACAGTCCTGCACGAAACACCTGCAAACATTTTGAATCTTAGCAAATTCATGAAAATCACTGCTGTCATCATAAACATTCACTCTGGTTTAGATTATTATTTAAGCCTATTTATATAGGATACCTAACATTTCTGGCTTTATTGGTCTGTTAAAGTGATGGCATTCTGTCATTCAGTCTTAGACCACTTTTATGTTAATATTCCTACAATTTTATTCAGATGGTCGAACTACAGTCTGCACTGAATATCTGTCCTTCATGCAAGTTTGTGTAGTCATGTATGATACATAGTGATGCATGAATAAACAAATGACAAAATCTTAACTACTAGCAAGCTAATCAAACTGTTTAAATAACTAACAACTTAGTGTCTTTATGATTTCCTAAACAAATAAAATTTACTTCATGTGGGATGGTAATCTAATTACTACTTCACAAACAATAAAATAGTAACATCATAATAGTTGTAATTAAGCTCAGCTGCAAGTATCCAGTAGATTTAGAGGAAAACTCCTACAAACAGCTGGAAGCAACAACCTAAACTTCAGTTCCTGTTAACGTTTGGTCAAAACCTGAATTACATTTATTATTGGTGATGCTCATTAATTTGACCTATTTTATTTTTATGGACATTTCAGTTTGAAAAAGATATGAAATTGAAGGCCAAAGTGAGTGGGAAAGATGTTTTATGATTTCAGATGCCATCAGATTAACGGACACAAACACTGAAAAGAGCTTTTGTTGCCAATTCAGAAGAAGAAAACTGTTCTTTGTGTCTCTTCTTGTAAACTGCATATTACATTCATTTTAGTCTTTATTGTTAACAGGGCAATTCAGCCGCAATAAACTCCCACAGACACTAGTACAATAAAACACAACATGGCAATTAAATTTACGTATAACCATAAAATATGAGAACTGGTTTGCAGTGAAGTAGCTTAGCGTCAGTGCATGACTGGGTACACTGAAGGGAGGTTAGTGAATGTGAAGGGTCTTATTTGCAATACATTTTCTGTTTATTATGGACTGCTACAGAGGCGACGGTAATGCCTTGGCTGTTTGACTCACTGTGTTTGTGTGTAACTACAGAAGCCCCAGTGGATGAGAGGAGGCCAACCTTCCTCATCCCATCTGGCTCCTCCAGCTCCAAGATGGTGTTGAGAGGACACGTACTAGAGATGGAGTGCATTGCCGAAGGACTGTGAGTCAAAGAATCTGCCATTACTTCAGTGCTGAATGCCTCAAGTACTCACCTGCCCGGTGCCGTCATCACTCTCTGCCTCTTTGCCCTCTTCTCTCTTTGAATCCAGGCCGACCCCTGAAATCTCGTGGACCAAAGTGAGCGGCGATCTACCCGCCAGGCGCACATCCTTCCTGCACTACAACAAGACCCTGCGCATTGTGAACGTGTCAGAATCGGATGCAGGAGATTACCGCTGCACAGCCAAGAACCAGCTGGGCGCGGTGCACCACACCATCCACGTCTCGGTCAAAGGTGTGTCTGTGAAGAAACGCTCAGTATCCCATCAGGCTGTCCGCTGTGGGGCAGCACAGCCACCGCTTCTTTCTGTCTCCTCCTTCCTCCTCTCCCTCCAACTCATAATTGATTTATGCACAGATGCCAACAGGGCAGTGTGTTCAGTGATTAATTCTCCAGCCTTCTGCTGCGCTCTGCTCTACTTTCAGCTGCTCCATATTGGATCAGTGGCCCTCCCAGGAACCTTGTTCTAGCTCCAAGAGAGAATGGTGTGCTGACCTGCAGGGCCAGTGGCACACCCAAACCCTCCATTACCTGGTCTATGAATGGCATCCCCATAGAGAGTAAGTGTAACCTGCTCCTCTCACTGCAGCTGCCTAGAATTTTCTTCCCTATGGGGGTTGTTATTGGAAGATTATGTGATACTTCATACCAAAAATCACTGTGAGGATTATAAAGATGTTTTTCTCCCCAATTTGCAAACATCCCATTTTACAAACATCAGTGTTGAATTAAGTTTTAAAGGAGTACTTTAAGATTTAGGCGCATGTATTTGCTTTCTTGTCAAAAGTAAAGGTCTTGTTGTTACTTCACAGTGGTGTGCCCACACATATCCTCCAGTAAAAAACACAATTTTTCAGTGGTATGTAATATTTTTTGCACAGATTAAACAAATGTGTTAAATAAGGCAGATTCTGTGAGCTTTGGACAGAGCCATGCTGTCTGATTCCCACAATTTCCAGTCTCTGTGCAAAGCGAAGGTAGCTGGCTGATGCCTAGATTCATCAAATAATAATTAGGGCTGCTCATCCTTCCATCACATCACAGGAAATGCAACTCAAACACATCACACTACAACTTTTTTGCTGCTTGGCACAAAAATAAATCTCACATGGTTCTCATTTTCCATGACCAATCGATAAGGACTAGTCTGTCTTTTGGCATCATTCACACCAATTCAAAAATCTTTCACTGGATTTCTTTTTAAAATTTTATTCAGAAGAGATGGAGTTTGTTGACATGGACACTCAACAGTTGCACAGCAAAATGAGAAAGAAACAGGATTAAACACTGAAAAAGGAAGATTTGGTTGCAAAAAGAAACATCCTGTGGAAACACAGAAAGCTACAGAAAGGATGATGTTGAACAACGACAGGTACTCAGCAGTGTCTTGTAACAACTCGGGGCAACACAACTAATTTGTTTGACCACATAAATCACTACCGCAAAGCTCTGTATGATAAGTGCAAAGCTGGATCTGGTTGCCATCCAAAGCAAAAAAATAATTTTGGATTTTCTTGCCAGTGTGAGAACATATGAAAAAGATTTCAAACATCGATTTCAGCCTTTTAAAACATTTTTTTATAGTTAATGTTAATGTACTCCTCTACAAAATCACTCCAATCATTGTAGATAGATCAGTTCTTTCCAAATACAGTTATTCAAGTCATCCTTTCAAATTTCCTGTAGTATTCATGTCTCAGTATATATATCTCAAAAAAAAAAATTCCAATGTCGTTTTTTTCCACTATTGTGCAGCTCTAGTAATAAGCAAACTTCCTAAACTATTCCTTTAAGGTTTGATATCTAGCCATGTTTTTGGATAAATTAATGATAATAAAATGAAAACTTTTCTATTTTGCATCTGTCTTACACATGCATGTGCTTTACCCTACATTGAAACTAATGTTACAGCCATCTCATTTATTACTGTTAGACATTTCTTTCAGTTATATCTGTAACACTCTGTTCTGCATTGACAGATTCACCGAAGGACGTGAGCAGAAAGGTGGAGGACGACACCATAATCTTCACAGAGGTCCAGACTGGATCCAGTGCTGTGTACCAGTGTAATATCTCCAATGACTACGGTTACCTCCTGTCCAACGCCTTCGTCAACGTCCTCTGTAAGTTCACCTCACAGGGGCCATTTGTATTTGAATGCTGCTTTTCCATTCACGTTGATTGCTGGAAGGTAATAGCATAGCGATGATTGCTGCCGTCTCACTGCAGCGGAGCCGCCCAGAGTGCTGACTCCGGCCAATAAAGTCTACCAGGTCATCAAAAATCACCAGGCCTTGATAGACTGCGCTTCCTTTGGATCACCCATCCCGAAAATTACATGGTGAGTCGATAAACTTTTAACAGAGGAAAGTGTTTTTTATTGTGCTTGTTCAAAAGCTCACGGCGGTCGACTCTGTTCCTCAGGTTTAAAGGCAGTCGGTCCATCAGCCTGGATGGAGATCCTTACATCACCCACGACAACGGGACTTTAGAGATTCATGTGGCTCAAGCCCAGAATAGTGGAAAATACACCTGCGTTGCCAGAAACAGCCTCGGTATTTATGAGAATCACGTCCACCTGGAGGTCAAAGGTGAGAGTGTTTGTGCTCAGACGATCTTGAAATGATTAGAGTGCATACAATTAGTTAGCCAACAGAGCAGATTATTACAGTGGGATGTTTGTCCACTGTGGGCTAGAAAAAGAGATCAAAAATAACAGATTTAACATTTAGATAAACTCAAATAAACCTAAAAATATTCTTTGTGAGATAATACTTGAAAAACTAAGCTATCTTCTTATGCATATGCATCATGTACATTCCACATCTAACACAAACATTGTGCGATAACATGTACATGCTAACTTTCATTGTCGTATAACTGTCTAAGAGGAAGTTGTTTAAGTGTAAATTACATTTCTTTAGTAAGTTACTTCAGTTTGTGTCATTTATTCTGTGTGAAAGTGTATTGGAAGCTATTCAGAATTTCCATTTTTGTATGTATTAACATACGTTCTGATTCAGATTAGTTAATGAATGAGTTGACATTAATTACCAGGCAATTGTTTATCGACAATCTCGATCATAAAAGAAAAATCTCAATCATATTTTGATACCCTTTTGTAGAGAAATACCCATTTTTTCTCTATTTCTCTGTCTCTATTTAAAAGGCAAATGTTACCACTTGCATTTTCTTACTATTGGTGAATAAATAAATAATTTTATCATTATTTAGGCAACCTTTAATGTAATTGTGTCAACATTTTATAGACTTAACCTTTAAAGTCCAGCCATATTCCAACACATGGCATGTAAATTACCAATGAGGCTAATTTCTTTGCCGATTTAAGATGTTTTTAGTGTCTCTGACCTCCTTCTGCTTCCCCCATCAGAGCCCACACGAATCCTGAAGCAGCCGGAGTACAAAGTGGTCCAGAGGGGCAGATCTGTGGTGTTTGAGTGCAAAGTGAAGCACGACCCCTCACTCATTCCCACCATGACCTGGCTCAAAGACGACGGAGAGCTGCCTGATGATGAGAGGTCACAACACTCTAGTCTTTGGAATTGTCTCAATTTCTTTCTTTGTTTTCACTGTCAGTCTGCATCAGATGTAATAGATGGAATCAGTATTTGTTTAGTCATCTTTATTTGTACATTTATCTAATTTTTGTACTGATTTAAGTGTTTGTTCACAGCGCAACAGCCTGCTCATAAAACAAGTTACAGATTTGATATAGTCAGATGATGCTGAACTGTCTGTTTGAATGTTGTTTTTTTACAGATTGATTGTGGACTCTGACAGCCTCACCATCACTGAAGTGACAGAGAATGATGCAGGAGTGTACACCTGCATCATGAACACCACTCTGGACCATGATTCAGCCAGCGCTGAGCTCACTGTTGTCGGTATGCAATTCTTTAAAGATGCTCAATAACACTGAATCATGAAACAAACTCACAAATTATTAAACGGTATAACCTCACTCCACCTCAGGTCTTCCTAGAAAGCAAATCTGTCCAGTAACTCGCACAACGATTGCCTTTCAGCCTTTCAAGGTTAATTGCTTGAGAGTTTACTTGAGTGTTTGAGTGGATTTAGTCAGCTATTGTGTCAGCAGCATGAATATTTGATTGTTGCCTTCTTAGCGTGCCAGATAATCTTTGTTTTCTTATGGCTGACTGACCATTAAACTCCCTATTTCACTCCTGCCCTCCAACCTGGCAGAAGCCACGCCAACACCAGCTGTTGTCTACGGTAAACCTGCAGCACATGAGCACCCAGATGTGCTTCGCCGACATGGACTTGTCTTGTTTCTCGGTTGTTTCTGTTAAATCAGCATGTCGTCGCCTGAAGATGCGTTTTGTTTTTGACAATCACAGAGCATTGTGCTGTTTCTCTGTTCATTTTGACACACCAGCATTGATTTGTTCTGTCCGTAAGGTGTTTTTTTTTTTTTTAAAACATTCTTTTAAATAAGTTGTGCATTTCTCCATTTTTGCAAAATCCATTAAGTTTGAATGGATTAAACCACTGGTGCAAATATTTTGGTGAAGAAGTTACAATCGCACTTGAATGCAAACATAGTTTGCAAAGCAGACATCTCCCTATTGCACCACTTGGGATATTTTCAAATGCACCATTTCCTCATCACTCACATATTCCAAGCATGTGATTCACTTTATCATTACAATTCCAAAACATGAGCATCAATTTAGCCTCTCTAGTGAGCCTGAGACTCGATTTCATGCAGGGTGATTATGGAAGATTTTCAAGTTGAGCATCAGTCACTTCATATGCATGATGCAGTGTCAGCATGTGCATCATAGGACAAATAGCTCTGCCAAATGGAACGTGTAAAGAAATGAAAGGGTAACTAAAAGGTGTGCTTGGTGAAATCAACAAACTTGGCATTTATCATGACTCTAGTGTCCCAGAAAAACACGGCTGAGATATGCTCTCTTGTTTTTGCTTCATCTTGTCATGGCATGAACCCTTCATATTCTGTAACTGCAAAATGAAGTCAGTGTGAATATAATCCCAGGCGCATGTGTTGATGTTGCTGCCGATGTTGTATTTCTCCCAGAGCGACCCGACCCACCAACTGACCTCGAGCTGACAGACCAGAAAAAGAGGAGTGTTCAGCTCACTTGGACCCCTGGGGATGAACATAACAGCCTTATTCAGAGTATGTGTGTCTGCGCCTGTGTGTGTGTGTGTGTGTGCATTTGTGTTATTTGGCTGACTTTCTGTGTGGGTTTTGTGTCCCTAAATAATGTGGTTGTGCTATTAATAATGAGTATAGTAAGTAAGAGGTAGTAGCTTTTCCATTGTTTAGATATTTGACATTTAGCTGGGTCAAAATGTAAGAAATGCATGATTACAATCAGATACTAAACATTAACACAGTATAAAATCAGTTTAAAAACATCCTCAAATCTTTTTGGGGGGGATAACAGTGTACATAGAAATGTCTCCAACCTCTACTGCAGCATAATTAGTTTACTCAGCATGTTGCAAACCCTCATGAAAACCTGGCTAAATCCACTATTTCCTTGAAGCTTCAAAGCACTGCCACAAGTGGCATATTTTGGCAACCTGTGCTTTTCGAGTTAGAGCTTCCAAAAAAAAAAACCTGAGGGCATTTCTTCCTCTTATGCAAATATACTGTCAAGTTTTATGTAAAATAATGGACTTGTTTTATTTTGAAAGAATTTCTGATCCAGTATGAAGACTCGCTGCACCATCGAGGTCACTGGCATAATCTGACAGAGGTCCCTGGAACCAGGACAACAGCTCACCTCAAGCTGTCACCCTACGTTCACTACACCTTCAGAGTTTTGGCTCTGAACGCGATGGGCTTCAGCCGCCCCAGCTTCCCCTCCAGAATGTACAAGACTGATCCTGCAGGTACGGAGTCACCTGGATAATTGTGAAATTTCATATCGAATTTCATATGTAAATTACTGCAATTATGCTTTTGTCCCATTACTTAATGCACAAGTAACTGCATTAAAATTAGACAAGTTATCTTTGAACTCAAAGCCATTTTATGAGTATATACAGTAAAATATGAACAATAAATATATGTATCAGCTTTAACCGGATGCTTTAATACAGAAGTAAATCGGTAAACTACAGTGAAAGGTTTTGCTTTGGACAATTGTTCATTTTGTCTTTGATAATGTATTTTCCAGCTCCAGATGAAAACCCAACAGGTGTAGAGGGATTTGGAACAGAACATAACAATCTTGTAATCTCATGGAAGGTAATAAAGTAGTATCACGTAGTATCATCAGTTACATCATAGTCCTCAGGTATTTACTGTTGTCCAGGGAGTACCATGATACACGACATCTCCTTGTACTTTGTAATTGTCTGGTCTTATGAGCCTCTTTTTGTTCTGGTTTTTTTTTCCATCTTCATTTATTGTCCATCACCAGACCCATATACCACTCTGCACTGCTACTTATTTTCTGCATAAGTGTTTTATTGGACAACGAGGAACATTTACATTTAAAACTTTCTCCTCTGCAGCCACTGTCAGGCTTCCAGGCTAATGGCCCAGGGCTTCATTACAAAGTGATGTGGAGGCAGAAGGCGCTAGACAGTGAATGGACCACAGTGACTGTGGCCAACAATTCCAAGTTTGTTGTGCTCGGAACGCCCACATTTGTTCCATATGAGCTAAAAGTTCAGGCTGTAAACAACCACGGAGACGGACCTGAACCGAAGATTGCCGAAGGCTACTCAGGAGAGGACTGTGAGTTTCATCGACTCTGTAGACTCAGAAAAAAGCGATGCTGGCAGTGTAACCTATGACACTGATTCAGTATGTTTGTCTTTTGCATTTAGCTGTTGTTATGTTCTGCTTCTTGTCCCGTTGCGCAGTGCCGATAGCAGCTCCAGAAAATGTGCAGGCTATAATAGTAAACAGCACCCTGGCAGAAGTACACTGGGATCCTGTCCCTTTGCATTTAATACGAGGACATCTCAAAGGATATAAGGTGCAGTATGATGGACCAGTTGCAGTGTAGCGTATACACCAGTCCTACCCAGCCTAATGTGTACACACATAATCACACGAAAGGTCAGTAAGTGTATATTACCTGTGCCTTGCAGGTGTACTACTGGAGAAAGCACAGCCTCCACAAGCACAACCCTGATCATATGGAGAAGGACATCCTGACCTTCAGCGGGAACCACACCCGTGGCATGCTGCCTGGTCTGCACCCCTTCAGCCTCTACTCATTCAATGTCAGGGTCTATAACGGCAAAGGAGAGGGTCCCCCGAGCCCAACCCAGCAGTTTAAGATGCCAGAGGGAGGTAAGAGAGGGCGGAAACACCTTTTCTCTGTGTAATTTTTTCATATGAGAGCTGACATTATTACATTTTTTAGGGGTAAAGAGGTACTCAACAGTCAGTATCATGTTCAGGCCTAAATGTCACGTTATGAACAGTTACCAAATACTGAATGATGATTTTCCATACATTATTGATTTATGTGGGTAAAACCAAATGTTCCAGATGGTTTGTTACACAGATCCATCTTAAAAGTTGTAAATGGAAAAGGGAAGGCACTTTCAAAAAATATTTGCCAAGTGACTGGATGAACCACCAGCTTGACATCATCCATCACAGTCTAAATCACACCATAAAACAGAGCCGTAGCTGCCAGTGATTCCTCAACGGATGCAGATATGTCAGAGCAACTGTAGATCGGCTCCAAGCACATAGTCTGAGGCTTGGCAAGGTGGATTATCTCATGATTGCACAAATCTCTCGGCAATTCAGCTGCCCCGCAAGGTAATGTGGATATTGCATAACTCTCTGAACCCCACAACCTTCTGACAGGCTTAGAAGGCCTGTTGTCTTTTAAAAAATCACCAAAATGACATGATTTATCAGAGCCAGGAACTCTAAAAGCAGGAAGAATCTTTGGGTTTTCAACAACCCCACAGTGTCTGAACCACTCATATTCTGCTTTATTATAAAACTTAACCAAATTTACACTTAAAATTGTGATTTTCATTAAAATGACTATATTCTAAATGTGTCATGTAAAAACTCTTTATGGTAACAAGATTCTGTAAAAAAAAAAGAAAAGAAAAATCTGCACTCCTGGCAAGCCATCGGTGATAAAAATACACTTATTTGAATAGTATTTTGTTTCTGATATGTTTTGTATTGTTCATTCTTAAATGCACGGCTACTCATTCTGTCAGTAAAAAATCCAAAATCTACAAAGACGTAGATATTTGTCATTTCAAAGTGTAACTGCTAGGAACAAGATGTGCTTTGCTTCAGTGAAAAGTCTCAGTGGATGTACACTGGAGGCTTCAAATTTCCACATCACACATGTTTAAGGACCATGACTGGCTTTCAAACTACTTGTAATGTCGCAAGCAGTGCTTGTAAGTACATGTTTTAAACTGAGCTTTATGCCAAGCGCAATGAAACATTCCCACTTAAGCAGAGGAATGTGAAAGTGCCGACACACGCAGTGAAGGTCAAACATCCAAATGAACCAGAAATAAGCAAAACACCGTTCGACTGGAGGAGGACTTAAAGTATTAATGTTGGACATTCTGCATAAAGAAAGACCCTGAAATGTTCAAGAAGGCTGACTCACTTTGTGCCTCATTTCAGTCGTTTATTTAAAACATCATTTACAGTTACAGTGCAAAGCTTTACTTTGATAAACTTGTGAAAGGTTTTGTAATTCATGTCTTTCTGTAGTGCCAGGGCCTCCTAGTTCGCTGTTGGTCTCTAACCCAAACCTGGACTCTCTGACCCTTGAATGGGGTCCTCCTCATGACCGCAATGGACACATTACTGGCTACACACTCAAATATCAGCCAGGTGAGGCTTTTTTCTATAACAAGTAAGGTTTTGTGTCATTACCTAGCAAATGCCACCTTCCTTCATGTAGTTTGCAGTTTTGTATGTCATTCTTTTTCATGTCTTGTTCTGTCATTCTGGTCAGAATATTAGACAGAAAATAGCAAAAATTAAGGCTTAGAGTAGCATTTTTTTTGCCTAAAGTTCAACAACACAAATTAACAAATCAACTTTGGTCACTCCTACCTTCTATTTCTGAACCCTACACCTCTGTGCTCCAAATGCTCCCATTTCCACCTTCCTCATCCATGACGCTCCGTCTACAACCCCGCCCTCCTCATATCTCTATTCAACTTACCTGACTGCTTCCCAACTTCCACCCCCCATCCCATTATTCTTGTCGCCCATCCTTCACCTCTGTAGTCAATAACTCCAATGAACTGGGCCCAGTGGAGGAGGTGGCCCTGGCCGCCAATGAGACCTCAATCACTTTGCCCACCCTCAAGTACAGCACACGCTACAAGTTTTATTTGAATGCCAAAACAGTCACTGGACCAGGCCCCGCCATTACTCAGGAAGTTGTCCCCATCATGGATGAAGGTAAGTCATCAAATACAGACAAGTAGAAGACTGTTACCTAAATAACACTCATATTTCTTCCACATGAAGCCTGTAAGAATATTAAAGCTGATGAATGTCAATTACCTCTAGATAATTTAGGTGAGAGGATTCAAAAATCCTGTTAATTTATCCATCACTTGGTGTCTTTCTAAAATCAGAAAACTCTTCAGTACACAATACATTATTCCTAAAAGTTGAACCGAAGATCAGAGATTGTATCTGATAGAGAAGAATATTAGTTTTATTACTGTATGTTCATTTTTCTTATTCCTGAGGAGTTAATATTCGCCCAATCTCAAACTCCACGCTTATGTATGATCTGTAAGTGATCTCAGGAAACCAAAAATGGCCTCAGATACCACCCTGATAAAGATAAAAATAATGAATGTTGTATAAAGTTTGGTGTACCGAAGAAGACCTGTACAACATGTTTTCATTTTATTTGTATTACACACTGCTTACACTGAAAAAAACATTAGTGCATGGTGTTCTATTTTTTATACACTGCAGAAACAATAAGTCAGTTTGTTGATTAATTGACAGAAACACTAGACGACAATTTAGAAGAAAAGGCATATTTTAAAAACAAAATTGCTTGATATTTTCTGGTCCTAGCATCTCAAATACAACAGCAGTCTGTGGTTTTGGAAAGCTAGTCAGACAAAACAAGCAATTTAAAGATTTATTTGTATGTAATAGAGAATAGCATGAATTCTCCAGAAATTAATTGAGCTTATTTGATCATGAAAGTAATCACATCCGACTGTTCTATCAGATTATGTGACGTGTGCATGTTAAATGTTCAGTGTACAGCACAATATTTCATTTGTTTTTAGCCTTTTACATCGCATGGTATACATAAGCTGTTCATCCATGTTCATGTTAAATTATGTATGAGTGTGATCCAGTTACATTGTTACACAAGATGACTCATGTTTATTATGCAGCTGCTGTCAGACTGAGCATCTAATCTTCACTTGACTTTAGCCTTACACAGCATGAACACATTACTGTCTCGGTGATCTAAACGTGACGCAGGTTGGGGGCATAATGACCCCTGTCCTGTTGTTTCTCTGCATTTCTTTTCTCTGTACAAGCTCTAATATCACAGATTGGTGTAGATGTGGTGTATCCAGGCAGATGCCTGTTGCACAGATACAGCCACACCCACTGCAAGCATGTCCTCCTCATCTTTGAGCAATTTCCCCCTCGCCTCTATCAAATTCTGCAACCTGCCAAAACGCTTGGCTGAGTTCAAAGCTGGGGAAAGTTCAAAGCCACATAGATAAAGATGCTATGTGACATGTGCCTTTTTCATGCCACGTGATAAAGCTAGATGAGTCTTTTCAAAGTGCTCGGCTGCTTTTTCAGTGTTTTTCCTTTCACTGTGCCTTTGGCTACTTTGACCCCTTCTTACCTCTTCCATGGCAGCTGCTGGCGATGCTTTCCTGCTGCATGGCAAGGGTTCGCTTGGCATGCCAATGAACTGTGCTCTCTGTGTATAATGACTTAAGTGTCTGCTGTGTCTCTGCTGTGAAAAATGTTTGCGTCTGTGGGTGTCTCGTATGTGTGTGGTTCTGTCTTTACCCCTCTTCATGTTGTTCACAGGGAATACCCAAACCTCTCATCCCATTGCATGGTCGCCACCGCGTCGTCCACCCCACAAGGGTACAGATTCTGTTGTGATTTTAGCAAAATACAGTCATATGATTAGCTTTGTGTATTCAGTGTTTTTTGGTGGTATAGTGTCCAGATTTGCTACTTATGTAAAGTTGTGAGGACCTCGATTCAGTGATGTTAAGAGCATGCAACGGGACTTATAATAACAGCAAAGAATTTGCAGATTACAGGATTGTCCTTTGCATAGCAGGCATTTCTTGATGGTTGTCTTTTCTCTTGTGTGCTCAGCGAGTCCTTTTGGAAACGTTAGCTACGCCGTTGGTGAAGACGGGGCCCTGATCAGTTGGGAGTACTGGGGCCCGGAGAAAAACGTTTATGTAGAATACATAGTAAAAAACAGTAAGGAAAACAACACACCTACTTACGTGTCAGTTCCATGCATAGGTGGCAAGAGACTCCTACTTCATTATCGGCTGGTGCAGGTGAATAGAAATATTGGCTCGTGCTAATGCTGGCTCCTGCCAAAGTAGACCCAGATGTGATAAACAAGCCTCTCTGTGATTGGATTGCTAATCACTCAGCGCTGGTATTGTCTAGAACTGTGTGCATTTCCCGTGACAATCTGGATGGAACTTTTGTAGACAAACATCATAAAAAGCAGCACAAACATTCTTGTTATGCCAGCCGAGTCTGACTGAAGTGCTCTCCATTGTTTTTATCCACCTGCAGCGAGGATGAAAAACACAGTGCTGCTGTAGTATGGCTCTCTCGCACCTACTGTTTAATGGATTCAATTAGTGAAGATCATAATAATAGATTCCAGTAATTTAGAAAATGTTGTTATCAAAAGCGCAAGCATGTGATCAGCAGTCACAGCACATTTCATATTAAGCTCATTACTGCATGACTATGAACAAGTGGCCCTGACAGCGCAATGCACTGCACTTTAAGACATCTCATGGAGATAGACAAAACAGAATGAAACAGACAAGAAATCAGCGCCAATTTGGCAACACTTGTACAGCATTTTGATGAAGAGACTTAGAGTTTACAGCTAGCGACTCCGTTCATATCTGGCTTTGCTCTCATCATCCAGAGCCTTGTGGTGCTGACTTCAGTGGTCACAGATTAATTTAATTAGACATGGAAAACGCGAACTGTTGGAGTTTAATTTTGTATCAGGTGTTGGAATTAATTTGCTCTTCTTGCAGTGTGAGTATTGCACATCTATATGTTCTGCAGCCTCACTCTAAAGTAGTGGACGGTAAAGTAGGATTTTGACATAGTGATGTGGCTAAATGATCAAACAATTCATCACAAAGAGGACATTAATGTGTCTCCATAAATTGTGCCTTAATCCATTGTTTTGTTTACCATTTTGCCAAATGGTGCAAATCATGAGGGCAAGCTTTGTGCTGAATTAAATAGAAAATGTATTGACATACTATTAAAACCTGGACCAAGAAAACCCAGTCCAATACAGAAACGCTGCAAGTCGCACAGAACACAATGGAAGTGAACAGTAGAATCACAGCTTTGTAAAGTACTCATTCAGCTTTTTTTAAATGCTGCACATGTTGCCAAATTGCTGAAATGGTTTTTCTTGATTTGCATACTTTTTCTGAAGTTGCAGTGTGTTGAGCTTTCAAGGACACCATAATAATTCATTCAGAAACTTAATGGATTTTTAAAAACTCCATGAATATTAACTATTGTCTCAAGTGTAATACAATAGCAGTAGATTTTTTTTTTTTTTTTTTTTAGCCAAATAGCTCCTATAATGTCTGATCTTCATGGCCCATTTGAATCTGTGTTCGCTCCCTCAAACATGCCTCTTTCATGAACGTCCCTCCTGCAGGTGAAGGAGAAGAGGAGTGGCAGAAAGAGCTCGTGAATGGCTCTCAGAACTTTATGCTGAAAGGCTTAAAGGAGGGCCTCTCCTATAGGGTGCGTTTGGTGGCCAAGGGTCACCAAGACCAGCCGCTCCACTGCTCCGAGGAGCTTTTGGTCACGGTCCCAGGTGAGGCAGTTCCTGGGCGGTCGCCTCCGTCGTGATCCAGCCGAGCCGAGCGTTGCACTGTGTAGAGTGTGCAGTAGTTTGTGCCGTTGTGTAATTCTACCCAGTTGAGCATGGGTTTAACAGATGTGTTGTGGTCACTCTGTATGCCAGGCATGTACTGTAGTGACGTAGAGGCATCATATAGCAGCATGCATGACTGTATGGTTTAATTTCAGCATATTTAATGTCAGTCTTGCTGTAGATTTGGGAATTTAAAAAAAGCAGATATGCTAATATAGAAGGTCACTGTGTGTTTAGTGTTGTAATATCCAACCTAATATCGTCCACAGTAAACCTGCGTGTTTGTGTGTAATTGTGATCGTCTGTGTGTGTGTGTGTGTGTGTGTGTGTGTGTGTGTGTGTGTGTGTGTGTGTGTGTATGTGATTGTGTGCCCACTTGATTTCTTAGATTGTGTACTACTACTAATGGGCTTCAAGTCACCATTAATATAATCCTGGAGACTTCTAACTAACATGAAAGTTGTCTTTTTCAGTAACAATGTGAAATCATGATCCACTCATGGAGCGAAATTTCTAACTAGTAGACACATTATCTGCAAAAACAATGCGTAACCCTGACTTGATGTTCCATATTTGTTTGAGCACATAATTATGGATAAGTGTGTCTATTTTTTCCCCTTACCACTGGGGAAAAGATGGGAAAAGAGTGCATTTCTAAATGTTAACACTTCCTCTCCTCTTCGGGCCAGCTGTGGCGAGCAGACAGGTGGACATCGCCACTCAGGGATGGTTCATTGGCCTCATGTGTGCCATCGCTCTGCTCATCCTGATCCTTCTCATAATCTGCTTCATCCAGAGGAATAAAGGAGGGAAATACCCTGGTGAGTAGCAGCACAAACACCACCGTACACCAACACTCTTACATAAAGTCACACTTTAATGCTTTTGTTTGGATTTGAGGATTAAAGTTTTGGTCATTTTTGCTCTAAAAACGTACTAAACAGTCCCAGATTGAAGATAGATTTTTACTAAAACAACATCCTTGTCATGTTTTTGTATTCTAATTAGACATTTTTCTCATTGTTGCTGCCTATACACATTATTCCATTTAAAGGAAAAAGAGGAAAAGACTGTTATTCTCTCTTACCGTGTTTTATATGCTGCTTTGTCTGAATGGTTTCCTTTATCTTACCAGTCAAAGAGAAGGAGGATGCACACACAGACCCAGAGTTCCAGCCCATGAAAGACGATGACTGTACTTTTGTGGAATACAGGTGAGAGAAAGTGTCCCGGCCTCTGGAGAACCCAGAGCCCATTTTACCCATCAACCCTTGCCCTGTGCCTGCTTTCTGCCCAGATCTGCTCTCTCTCTCCGGCTGGGCGGGAGCTCTGCACTCCCTCCCTCTTCTCAACCCTTACAGCCGACAAATAAATGACCCAGAATCACGAACAACAAAATGTCATAGCATCAAGAGGAAGTACCCCCGATCTGAACTTCCGCCACCGTGAAGCACAAGATTTTTTTTTTTCCTGGGTTCTGGGACGTCCTGGATGCTGCTTGTCTTGGACTCTTTTGTGTGTGCTTCATATGGCATTGTGGTGTCATTTGAGAAGCAGGATTCTTCAGGTTTAAGGGATTTAGGGTTTTGGATGTTTTCAAATAAGACTGTCAGGAAAAAATCCATAAGCTAGATTCATTTGCAACGCATCCTAAACCGACCCCAAGCATTGAATCCCATTCCAACTAATAAGCTATTCATATACATTGTATGTACAGTATATATAATATTAACACTTTGCCTAGTGTATTGCTACTGACATACATGACCCTGATAGGATTGAAAACCACTGAAACCATCATTCCTGCTAACTTACAGCAGTTATCCAGCTATGCTTGTTAGCATCCTCTTTCTAGGCCGCTTCTCCAACCGCTCGTCGAATAAAGAAGAATGAAGCACTTTAATTCTGTATATCTAGCATTTTTGAATATTGTTTTTTATAAGTGGATTTATAAGATGGTCTTGCTTTTATATTTTCTATTCCTTTTTGTATTACGTATACATAAATCTGTTCTATGGATTTTATGCTGTGATAAATACATATATATAAAAATATGTGATATGCATGATTATAACATCTGATATACTGTATGAGAATTTGCTCTAGGCAATAATGTGTTGAATGGGTTTATTGTTTATATATAGACATACAGTATATATAATTATATATATATATGCATATGGATCTAATATGAAACTATCAGCATGTCCGAGGGAAGCAATCTTGACTGACTGTGCAGGAGCTGTTTGATGCTGTTTCTAACAGGCCAGTGGCTTTTCTTGACCAGTAGTAATTCTTACTGGATCAGACTGGGGACACACATTTTTGTTTTGACGACAAATTCTGTGAAGAGATCAAAACCAACAATATTGTAGTTTATCTCTTTATACTGTGGCCCTCAATTCCAACTCCCCCTCAAGACTAAGATCTTTAAAAACATGTCACAAATATATCCGTTAACTTCAGAAAAGGCTATAAATCTTCTTAAAACAGCTGAACAGTGCAGACTTTGGAAAAAAACAGTTTATTTGTTGGGAGACTATTCAGTGGCAGATTTGTTGTGCTTTTAAATATTTAAAACAGCAGGACAGTAAATGTGCTGTTGGCTTATTAATGTTGCCCATGTTCATTGTAATGAAGGAACATGTTGCCCAATGATACAATGTGGCCCATGGATGTGTTTTTGATAGTTTTTGGACAGCAGTTGAGGTGTATGGTTAAAATACAATTATTTGTGGAATCAGTATATTATTGGTTTTGGTCTTGTTGATATTACTTTAGAAATCTACAGAAATTACACAGCAAGAGGACCTCCCCAGTGGATATTAACTCAAAAAACAGTAGACAAATCATAAGGCAAAGTGTACAAATATTATAGTGCCTTTGTGAGAGTATTCTTTAGATCCATGCTGTTTCATTATGCTCAGCTGGAACCTAACAGTATGTCAATAAAGGCATAACTTAACTCAACTGAGCTGTTCTGTTTGACTGCAGGGGAGCAAACTTTAGGTTTGAACTGTACTTGTACTGTACGTGGCATGTTTGCGTGTCAAAAGTGCAACGCTAAGATAGAAATATTCAATCTTCTCAAGTGTGTGCATAGTGCAATAATGTGTAGGAATGACGGTTTGTGTGGGATCTCAGCTGGAGGTTCTCATCCGACCGCAGGGGGTGTAGGTCTCAGGAAAGGTAAGGGACGATGATGGTGTGTTGGAGGGTCGGGGCTCATTGTTTTGTGAGTCTAGCATGTGAAAAGGGTCAGTGCCACTGAATCACCGTGGAGAAAAAAGCTCGCCAGGTTTCACAGCTCTCATCAAGTTTAATATTTGGTCATAAAGCCTTCATCATGTGCAGTGCATAGATAGACCATTCAAATCAGTATTCTCTGTGTTAGTCTTTTCCCCTAAATGGATTCAGATTATTATCTACTATGTTAAGTTTCAGAACATTGCAACATTATGATGGCTTTGTGATCGTATCTCATTGATGTTCATGTATGTGGAATGTTTTCAATTCTCTGATGTCCAAAGAAAACTTTCTTTGCAGACTTTTCATGCATTTTGCCAATTTGTGATTATTATCATGCTTGCTTCGGGGGATGTTTGGCTGAAACCTTGCTTTCCAAGTTTTATTCACATCATTGCGTTGGGTTTTCTGTTTCTCATCACAACCTCTGTCTTGGGGGAGGGGGGGGCGGAAATGCTTTCTGTCAAACAGCACATTTACCACTTCATATTTGGTTTCAGGGGGAATTTGAACAGGGTATGACTGCTTGAGCTTTATTCCCCCGTTGCTTGATGGAAACCAACTAATCATTCATGGCCTCCATTTTTTAGACATGGAGCAAGACAAATTCAAATGTGATTCTTGTGCAGTGAGCAAAAATGTTCCCTGCTGCGCATTCATATGACTGACTTTGCCATTATCTACCAAATTCAGTAGGTTGTGGCAAAAGGAATAATTGGCAGCTCAGCGCTCCATCTAAAAAAGTGATCACTAATCTCCTTGTTGCATCTGTCACACCATCTCAGCTGTAACACCTGCATGTCATTTTCTCCTTCAGTGACAATGAGGACCATAAACCATTAAAAGGGAGCCGCACGCCGTCTAATGGGACAGTTAAGAGAGACGACAGTGACGACAGTTTAGTTGACTACGGGGAAGGAGGAGACGGACAGTTCAACGAGGATGGCTCCTTTATCGGCCAGTATAGTGGAAAGAGTGCCAGCAGGGACACTGCTGAGGGCCATGAGAGCTCGGAGGCCCCGTCCCCTATAAATGCCATGAACTCCTTGAACTCTTTTGTGTAGCCAGCAAGTCCTCACATAGCAGTGTGAGGTGCTGCTCAGACTGCTCGCATCCCCTCGATCCCCACTTTTCTCTTTGAGGGCTGTCCCGACGCAGCATGGCTTTATGATCACACATCCATCCCCAGTTCCACACATGAGACTCATTAAAGACACTGGAAATCTTTAGGGAGAAGCTTGGAAAACCATTACCTACATAATTACTGCCTAAGCAGCATCTAGGAAGGAAGTAGCTCAACTGTAACTTTGATTTTACCAGTACACAAAATACCTTATATTACCTAAATCCATATATTACTTAACACTTTGATATTAACAAGTGTTGCATTCTTACCTGGAATCTCATATAGACTATGCAGTGCTTGTCTGAGCTATATTTGTTTATGTTAATGGTTATTATATTATCTGCTATGTTCAAATAGTGTTCAGTGTCTAAAGTAAATAGTTGTTACTTCGTGTTTTTCTTCCAACACAGAAGCTTGTACCGGAATCTGTAATAATGTAATACATTCATGTAGTGTATCATATGAGTGTATTACATTCATGGTGATGCATTTACAATCCACAAGGCAGGTTTTGAGAGCAGTGCAAACAGCATGCTTGACACTGCGGCATTAATACGTTTTAATCTGTCACCGCTCTGTCAGACTGCACCTATTAAGGAGGAAGCTGAAATGCTGCATGGCATGTCACATGACCTCCCAGCCTTTGCCCTGCATGTGACCTCCTCCCATGAGCTCAGTCTGAAGGCCAGCTGGGAGCACTGAGAGTATAACAGCTTGCCTCAGTGCTCCCCTGCTGTGCTCCTTCAGCAGGTAGTGCCTTTTCTTCTAAACAATGATTCACTTCTGAAGTCTCTTTCTGGAGTTCAATGTATGGAACAGAGACAATCGTACGACTGCAGAAGTTACATTCAAGGATGGATGAGGCAAACTTAACAAGAGGACTCTGAGGATGGAAGAATAATTCATACAAACTTGTCATCTTTTTTTTTTCTAAGACGCCTCCCCATGCCTTGAGACACAGAACTGACTTTGATTCCTCCAAGAAGTTAAATGCACCTACATTGGATCAGATTAAAACATTGTTAAAATCAGTTCTGGTGCATAAAGTCTACAGCCATTATGTACAGTACCAGGTAGTATTTCTGCAGTGTATTAATGTACGGATATCTGTGAGAGTGTGTGTGTCTGTGTGTGTGTGTGCGGATGTGTGTACATTAGCTATTCAATTCCTATTAGGCAAAAGTGGTTCATTTGTACTAACTACACTTGAGGGCCTTTGGATGGGATCAAGATTTCTTTTCTCTTAACTTGCATCAAGTTTTTTGTTTTTTTTTAAAGACCTGTAGAATATTTGTTGAATTTGTAAATATCATAATCGATTGTACAGGGACAAGGAGCAGCGTGTGAGGCAGCCTAAGCGGCAACATTGTGCATGATACGGCTTAACTTGTTGATAGGACTGTATTAAATATAGACTACTTGTAGAGAATATATATATATAAATATATACATATATTCTTTTGTTTTCTTGCTGTGCACTGTGTACATTGTACTGTAATTAACTAGACAGAAAACTGCACATTAATTCAAAATCTGCTTGTTTCCTGATTTGCTTGGCAGCGAGTTACTTTGGTTTTGTACACAATATCATGATGCACCGAATTATATTATTCTGATTTGTATTGCTTCCATACAGTCCCACTATACTCCTAAAATGATGCTCTTTTCTGACAATATTGCAAATGGTTTTGTATTTAAGGAACAGATTTGTACTAACATATACTTTCTTTGTCGCTATTTAAGTTTTTTTTTCCTTCCTTTTAGTGCAAGTATGAAATTCAAACTACAGGAAATATAATGAATGAATAAATAATTATCTGCTTTAAGTTTTCAGACTCTTCACTTAAAATGTCATTGCCCTTTCTCGAAGTAAATGATGCTCTTAATGGATTTAGACTCAGTGATTCATTAAAAAACAAAAACAAAAAAACACTGTTACTCACTCAGTGCATGTTACCACGTAATGCAGCCATAGATGATTCACTAACGAACAATGATACCACATAAAAAGTGATGAGGTGCTACTTCAGTATGCTACACTGCAGTGGATTCAGGGGAACGATGGATGCAATTATGCACCAAGAGAGCAACTCTGCTGGAGGAATCTCTTGTCTACTCAGATTGTGGCCTTGTGTAAAGGGTCACAAAGCAATACCTCTGGAAAACACTAATTAAATCTTCAGCAATGAAGTGTGAGTACTGTAACTTGTGTTGTGGGGTAAGAAATCCACACTTCCCGATGAATATGTAATGAAAGTCACAATAAATCCGAACAAAACATCAGATTTCAAGCTCCCAAAACCCGTACAAAACAAATACACCACACATGAACACACCTACGTCTCCAAATGCACAGTGCACAAAAAACTGAGGGATGTGTTAACATGGATGCCTACACCTGCCTCAGTCTCCTTAGTGAGAAGCGTCTATAGGAAGGCCTTATGGAACACGACAGTTGGGCTCCGTCTTTTTGGCGCTCACTTGTGGCACTTCGACTTCCATTACAGTCATATTGTCAGTAATGGCTGGAGAGCAGCCTGCCATCTGGTGCATTATCACACAGCAATGAAGTCAGGAAGGCAACAAAGTCTGTCTATCTAACATCTTGGAATTACATTCCGTACCTCTGGCAAAGAGTTTCTTGCCTTCTGTTCGTTCAGGTACGCTAATTCCTTTTCCCTGGTAAAGCGGTTTAGGGATATTTCATGGAATTGTTTGAAGTTAATAACAGCAGTGATGAATTGCTCCATATATATTTATTAATTTGGGATTTCCTAAGTGAGGCTTGGCGTTGAGGAGAATTTTCAAAAGGATGAGTGCCTCACTGTCCACTGCAATGAGCTGCACTGAAATCTTCATTATTTTAACCAAAATAAATGATTCACGCTCAGCAGCAGGGATCTCAGAGTACTTATGACCTTCAGCAGCAGGATTCAGTCATCAATTTGTTTGCCTTTGACAGATTCTACCTCTTGACTTTACTGCCATCTAGTGATAAGAGGCAATTACACTGATGGTTGAGCCAAGCAACAGGCATTTAAAATCTCAGTAAGAAATGCTGTTTAATGCACATACCTAAACTGTCCATAGAACTGGCTTCTGATAATGTGATTGCTAGAAACTTTCGTGAAAAGGCAATACAATTATAATATGTAGAGACCACAATTGGACCATTCGCTGATATATTGTATTCAAATCACAATATGCACAATTACCCTACATTTTAGCTGACAGTCTGAAGGCTTATGAATTTGTTTGTCCCTCTGTTGACATCGCTTGTCCTCAATTATGTCTGCTGCCTGTAAGAGGCTTAGCTATTTATTTCCATGGCAGCAGAATCACATTATTTGTCCATCAATTGGTGATCATTGCTCCCAAACAAGCAGCTGCCCCATTACCCCTCTGAAGTCCAAACCCCCTCCCAACCACCGATTCTTGTCAACCCCTCCCTCCACCTTCCCATTCCTCACCCACTCCTCAGGAGATTCATTCTGTGTCAGCTGTACATCTGCCATAGCATCCATTATCCATTCCCAGCTCCTCTGTGTCCAGCTCCTTGATTTACTGCTAGGCAGAAAGCCTGGTTGGAATTGATCTACAGCTGGTTTCATGTCTACCTGAAGTCTGCCTTCAGTGGGGAAAGAGATCATTACACTGTCTTGTTGTGATGTCTTGTTCCTAAATGACCAGCTTTAAAGCGCATTGTTTGCACCCCAGATGCTCAAGCGAAGGACATGATCTTACAGAGCTCACAAGCTTCCCTCTAACACATTACACAGAATCAAGGATATCAAAAGCACGTATGAGGAAAACCTCATCGTTTAGTTTCTGATATGTTTTAAGTGTGTGCAGAGCTTCAGGGCGCCTGTTCCTCCAATGTAAGTGGCAGAGCCTTTGTGTCTCTCTTTATGCAAATTTGCCCTACTCTGATGCTCTGAGAGCCGGGGAGGATAATTGTTTATGATTACTCTGTGACATTTCCATATGGCTGACGAATGGTTTGCCAACACACACACAGCCACACACGAATACTCACATCTGTCAGGTCCAAGCTGTTTTGAGGCTGAATGGTAGGTTTCGTTAGCCCAAAATTGAAAACCACAACTCTAGGAGGGAAATCACCTCCACTGGTATAAGGGTATCATTTCATTCACCAGTGTTTCTATCAAGCCAAGTAGCCGGTCTTTCCTCAGGGGGGCAATGAGCTCATATGGTGGCAGTTTTCATTGCGCAAAAGTGCAAAAGTGAGAGTGTTGTGTTATATCGATCTGACATTAACCCTCTCTATCAACCCCCCTTCCCCGTTTTGATCGAGATAGCACCAGGATAATAACCTTTCCTCAACCTGATTCTTATTCCCCAAGCATCCCCCACTATGTCCCATGAGGATTTGGGTTGATGGGTGGGGGGTTACCTTTGCATGAGATCCTGTGGAGATCACTGGGGCTAAATCACATTTACCCTCTATCCTTCCCTCCCCCATATCTCCCTCCCGTCCTTCCATCTCCTCTGCCAGGCAGATAGATGACAGCCACCTATTCTTTCCTTCAAACAGCAGGGTGTTTGCTGTTCCTCTTATCCACCCCAGAGACCAACCTTGTAACAGTGTTATTCACCAGCAGGATCCATCTCTATTTGTACTGCCATGTTGTAAGAGGAACAAAAGTGTTTGTCTGAGGGTTGAATACATCTAGAGCTTGGATCGCTAACACACTGAATAATATCCTTTTGGGCCACGTATTATTCTGCTCCATTTGGATTTAATGAATTTCCTTAGTGTTCCTGAATCCTTTTGGCTTGGTGTTTTCCTGTGGAGTGTCGTATTTTTCTAATACAATGCCTCTGGGCTGAGAATAATGTCTTTTTTTCTTATGTATTAACAACAGTTCACATCTCAGAGGAAATTAGGCTTTTTTGATGAAAACTCTGAATAATAACCATGCCTTTTTGTAACACCGCAGCCACAACCAACTTGACACAAGGCTGTCACCTTGATGTAAAGTCTGTATCTGATCACATTAAAAAGAGCTTCTTTGATATGTTCCTCCAAATTCACCCACTGAGGGTAAGTCCTTCAATTAATTCTACCCTGCTCTTTCTCAAAGATTCCTGCATTATTTATGGGCTTCTGCCACAGCAGATTATTATTTGCTGTTTGGTGTTTACATTCGAGATTTAAATCTAATCCCAGGGGAGATGAAATGAGATGGTCTCATGTTTGGACTGACACATGGGCAAGGCATTGTAATTAGTCGAGGTGGCCTTTTGATATCTGCGTGATGAAAAACAGTGTGACGGTTAGTATGCAGGTTGCAGTCATGCTTTATTCTCATCTACTGCTGATAATGGTGTATAGACATGCAGATCAATTTATCTACCTGGGAATTAGGATTTCTGGCACTGAAACTGGTGCTGCTCTCTCAAAACAATGGAATGAAATTTAGTTTGTGGTGCTCCAAGCCTCTGAAAAGCTTCACTGTCAACATTTCTGACAGACTATTTTTCTTCAGCTGCTAAGTGCGCACATGATCCATGGTGTTTTCTGCAGTGTAACACTGAGAGTGCTGGTTAATGGGAAGCAGGTGTGTGAGATGCTCCGGCTGTGGATAAGACCACGGAGGGCAACTGGTTGGCAGGTGAGGAATCGCAGGAAAGGACTGCAGAGGTTAAGCGAATCTGGCAACAGGAGTAAATAGACAAAACTGTATTAGAACGAATTAGATTAAGCCAGTTTTGCAGGATGTATTTCTCTTTCCTGCTGCACCAGTTAACAATTCTAAGCCTTATGTAATTCCAGAGTACAAATGATTAATAGCACTTATTTGTGGGTAAAAGTGACAAACAAGTCCAACTCTTCTGTTTTGTGTGTGTACGCCACCAGACGTGCTAATGTTTATGGTATTTCCACTGACCAAATCCAAACTGAAATGATCAGGTTGGGTAGAATCCAAACGGAACAGAGCAGCTTTACAAGTTTTTTGTCCTCTATTAGCTGTTAGTTTCATGACTGCATATTTATTTGAGTATCAGCAGCTGTTATCCTCAGCCGCAATTAGCAAGGTTAAACGTACTGTGTACTGTCCTCCCAACACCACGAGGGAAAGTTAGTTAGCTATTAGCTAGAAAAGCTGACAGATGCAGATATTTTTCTCAAGAGCAAACGTCGTTAATGGAGAGTAAATAAGGCTAAAAGGAAGGTGAGTATTGGACTCAAATTCTTTAGCCAAACAAATGATTGCTACTAGCATGTATGCTGTTTGTCAAATTAGCTCCCTGAGGCTTCGTAGCTAGCCTCTAATGTTTTTAAATGGAAAAAAACACATTCAAAAGCTTTTCAAAAAAACAACTCCTTATTTTGCATATGTCAAGAAAAAAAGCTAGTTAATAAACTACTCTCTTTGCTAATATTAGTTATGTTTGACTGCTATTGTGCTCAGACAGCTAGCTTGCTAGGTTAACTAACTAGCAATACATAGCCAGGGGCTAACTGCTGCAAATATTGGAAACATTAGCTAACAGTGGCATTAAACTATTTCGTTTAGCAAATCAGGCATCTAGCTAATGCAAAATTAACTTATGAACGCTGTTGTGCAGCTCTGTGGTCTCAAAAGTGTCAGCAACTTTTTTAATGATATGATTTAATTAAGCTACATATAGTAGTCTAATTAGCCTTCTATGAAAACAGCAGTGATGCTAGTATGAAACATGATTCTAGGTTGAAGGATGCCTCCCTTTTGTGTTTTCATGAGCAGTGGCAGAGCCATTCAGTTTTTATTGGGGTGGCTCAGCTGAGACCGTAACTCTTTATTATAGGCCAGATAGTAGTTTTTTTTTTTTTTTTTTTTTTTTCACTCACTCCTACCATTTACTTATGCAGGCAGGACTTTTATGTAGTACATGAGAACTCATATACAGGCTAATAGGCAGTTTTATGTAACCTCTTGATTAATTTAAAATCTGCAACGTTTGCTAAAGTTAAGCTTTTTACAATTAAAATGACATAAAATAAGTTACCACAGGTAAGACCCTTATGGCTATGGTGTCCTAGTTCACCCACGTAGTTGAGACGTCGCACTGTGTCCATCCAGCCTTTTGTTTCTTTCTTTTGGGACCAGTTTCTGGGTCAGTCTTGTAGTGTTCAGCAGTTTGTACCATTTGTTTCCAAAGCAGTTTCCCTTCAGTCCCTACAGTCTTTAAGAGTCTGCACAAGAACTACAACTAAGGTAAACCTATATTATACACACTGTAACTAATAAAAACATGATTTTTAAATTGTATATGGAAAACAGATGCATTTTTATACCGTCTGTACACATTTCAGTGATAATAATATGAAATCTTAAAATACAAAGCCAGTGTAGACATTTTTGGGTTGGTTAGAAGTATGTGGTTCTGTGTGGTGAATGTATTTGTATTGAAACATCAAGAAATGTGTGGCTCCACAGAGAAGTTTTGCCAGAATAATACTAGTTACTGGATGTAACTGCAGTTCTATGAGTATGAGTGTAGTTCTCTGTTTTGACTCACTGGATGTAGATTGTGGATATATAAGGCAGAATCTCCCTAACTATGGGAAACAACAACAACCTCTGGACTAGCAACTTACCACACTGAATCTTTCAAGTTTTGCAGAGGAGTTGGATTGTATAAAAAGGCAGCCCTGCAGGCTCTTTTTTTGTGTATTAGCCATTTTATTGACACTGCTCACCTCCCACATGCAAATGTTCCACCAAGACAATCCCCCTGTGACGATGGGTGTTTCCCAGTATCCACGCTTACTATATTATATAGTACACCAGAAACAAGAAGTCCCAATACATAGTATACTGAATGCAGTATGCCAAAAATACCAGTATTTCCTACTATGTCCAGTTGGATTTTGCAGTATGCAAGCCAACATGTATTTTCTCCCTTGTCTCACGCGAGTCTAAACACACTTGAGAGTGCACAGATGGAAGCTTATTTCACACAACAGACTATGATATATGAGGAATGTGCAATATTTTGAGGAAGTAGTCTGGCCCATTTGTATGCATTCTGCATGCAACAAGAAGTACTGTAGCTGTAGTACATAACATAAAAACACAAACTCTTTGAAACACACCCTATTTAAAGGGACAACTTTGCTGCATCCTTCACTTAGTTCAAAGGGTATCTGATTGGTTTAGAAAAATATAAACAGGCTTAAGATTTTGTTTCCTCCAATAGCAGAACAATGATGAGGTGCAGTCAGAATCTTCTATGCTGCAGAATGGTCTGACTATGTGTAGTCTGGCAGTCTGACCCATTAGATGTAAGATGCAGGTTTAAGCCTATCATTGGCTGCTCATTTCAGGCAGCTTTGTCCTTTTCTTCCGCTAGTCTTTTAATCACTATAGGAAACAACAACAACCACCTATGGGCAGCAACATACCACAATGAAAATGTCAAGTTTTGCTGCAGTCATACAACCACACATTGTTTTCTTTGTGAGATTGTCCATTTTAATGACAGTGCTTGTTACTCTGAATGCAAATTTCACTTTCACCCATCACTATTTTGAGTGAACACCAACTCGAAATTCGCTGGATTTTGGTTAATTTTTACGTGAATGTTCTTAAGAGAATATTAGAAGTTTTACTGATATATATGGAATCACTGTAGATATTTTTAGGATTTTTTTTGGTAAGATTTTTACTAATTTTTAAAAAATATTTACAAGATATTTCTTGCTAAATTTGGGGGATTTTATTTTATTTTATTATTTTTATTATTATTATTATTTTTTTTACAAAAATAAAACTTTTAAGGGAAACTTTTAAGGAATTATTGGAATTTTCTTCCTGAAGGTTTTGCAAATTGTCAGAAATTTGGGGGAAGTTTTTTTGCTGAATTTTTGGATTTTTTTCAGACAAGGAAACAACATTTTTTTGGTGCCCGTAAATGAGGACAACAGGAGGGTTAATGTAGTAGCAAAAAGAGTCAGTGCTGACCTTATAGCACGCCAACATCAAACGCATGGAGACAGTAAATAACTTCCCGTTGCAGAACAGATTCTCTCGCTTTCTCTCCCCCACTGTAAACTATCATTTCATATTCAAATGAAGGAGGCTGTGACGGAGCTGTGGAGGGACATCGCTGTGGGGAGTCAGTGCTCCGTGATCCCGAGGAACGGGCAGGTCTAGCGCCCCCCTAAGCAGACAGCCGTAAGCCTTCATCCAATCCGGGGGGACGGGACCGCGGCTCCGTCAGTTTCTTTCCCTGCTCTTGAGCGCCCGGCGATGCGGTGCTGAGCAGGTGTGAGCATCGCGAAGGACACTCGGACGGACGCTATTGGCCGCTACGGAAGGTAAGGACAAGCAGGGCGCTGGGCAGAGCCGCTGAAAACTGGCTGATTTTTATTCCTGGAGAAGCCGGGCGCAGCATTTTGACAGCTGGGAAATCAGTGTTGTTTACAACAGGCTGAGTGGGATGGAGCATATGCAGCTCTCCGCAATGCAGAATTGGTAACAGTTTGGGTACCAGCACGCTGATTTCTTTCTTTTTTTTTTGCAATTTAGTGTCGTGTTTGAGACGCACAGAGATATTGGACGTGAGCAACATTACCGTGGCGTGGTGGGGAGGATGGTGCGCTGTGATCTGCTGCACATACTCACATGCACTTGTCTCAATACACGGAGCAGATGTGATGATTCTGTCATATTATTTGTATAGGACATCTGCTCGGAAGTAATGTGTTAGTATTAAAGTCGGGATTAATTAAAACACGCCAGAGGCCAAAGCCTAATAGCGCCGCACATACCGATGATTCAAACTGCTGCCTCTGCCTTCAAGAGATTAAGAAGCTCCCGACGACTGTAAACACTTTCATCTGGGGTGGAACTAAAACGCATGTCCCGGTGTCAGTGCCGCGTTTGATTGAGGCATATGGTTCGGCTCTGTCATCTTTACAAGCAAATTGAGCGGTGATGCTTAGTAATGGCCCTTTGCAGGTTATTCTGTCAGGATGTGAGGTGCTGGAGAGGGTGTCATGGGCGCGTCCTGACTCACCAGACTAGGCTCCAGTGGAGAGAAACTGCTCCTGCTACATGTTGCCAAAGTCAACTCCAGGGACCTCCAGAGATTTCCAAGGAGATCTTAAACATACAGCAAAAAATATCATTTCATGTACTGATGACACAGTGCACAGGGATCAGGAAGTTTTCAGTTTCATTTCGCACAAGTGATGCAAATATGCACTGATTTATTGTAAATTCCACAAAATGTGACCTTTTTTTGGTTATTAAGTGCTACATTGATATTCTGCATCTGTGAGGGGATTGAAGTGGTGCCTGATGTTTGCTTGAATGACCACTCTATTTCATAGTTGCACATAGTTTTCTTAGTGCTGTTAATGGATGGAGTGGCCAGTTTTGGCTGCAGCTCCTCTGCAAAAGACGGCAGAATATCAACAGAGGCACCACAACTTTTCTTTGTGGACTAGTGAGCATGTCATTGTGATTTATGATTGGATCAATACCCCAAATATGTGTTTGGTATTTACAGATCCGGAATTGTTTTGCTTTTATGTTGCGCAGAATTCACTGAATCATCTCCCCGTATTTAAGACTGTTTGACTACTTCTAATCCAGTGTTCTCAGATGATGTGAGTGCGTTTTCAGATGATCCGCTGATAAATGTTTAAACTCCCTCTGAGTGCTCTGCTCCTATATTTTTAATCCAAATTTTTTCATTTTGGCTTTATTTGCCATTCAGTGCATGTGTGAGATTCTTCACTGTGACTCGACCAAATCAGAGCCGTGGCACAAAATGTCAGAGGGAATCCATGGCCGCCTGTCAGGTGGAGCACTTTATGAACCTTGTAAGCTTGACTGCTGCTAATGCATCCTGTGCCGTCCTGTGTACACCCCGAGGACAGACCTTCTCCTTCATGCTAAGCAGATGAATTTGCTCTGCTCAGAAGTAGGCTAACCTACTGTGTGCAAAGCGGCATCTTGCGTTTTATCCCCCTCGCTCTACAGCAAAATATGTCTGAATATAGAGTTCTGAATTTTGTAATAAGCTGTTCCACTGCCAGCACATTGGCTGGAGGGCCACATTGGATTGCATGACGAGGACGTTTTTACATAACACAGTATCCTGCAAGATGTGTCTGTTCTGTGATGCATTTCAGCATCACAGAACAGCCTCAGCTTCCATTAGTGTCACCGTCAAATGACTCGACATAAGCATGCACTTACTTCTGCTTTGGTTTGAAGCTTCAGTCACACACGTGTCGTGTATTGATGTAGACAGGCTAACCTCACCTGAGGCAGAAAATAGAGCTGTCTTGAACCTTCCCATCTACACTTTACTCCACTCAACATCTAAGTTATGAGCATGAGAACGAGTGTCTTTTCATATCTGCTGGGGAGTTTTTACTGTAGAGCTACCCTGTGCATTAAGATGTTTTTCTATTCAACTAGTCAGTGCTTCTTTGTTTTTTCAATTTTCCCGTGTCCTTTGAATACTAGTGTCTAAATTTAAGCAAGAAGATTCTTGGATAGTTGCCATCCATGATTAAGGCAATTTTAGAGTCGTTTTAGAAGATTAGATTTGTTTTCCAGATGTCCTTCCAAGCCCTGGGCGAAGAATTCTTGGACAAAGAGTCAAAGCATTAGCCGAACAGAAGAAGATAGATTTTGCGTGAGATTTTGAAAAGACTCTAAACTGATTGGCTGTGTTGGCATTTGGCAGCAGCAGAGCAAGCTTGTTAAACGGCGTTTGTTCTCTTGTACTCAATGTAGTGTCAGTCACGCTGGAGGCAATATGTCCTGTAGACTTGTTTCACTGTGAGAGTGAATGTGCTCGCAGAAGATGTAGCAAGACGAGACAGCCGATGCAGATGAGCATTGTGTGCAGAAACGCGCACAAACACCAGTCCTTTTATTGCTGCGACTGTCTTCGCTGCCTGTAGAAGTGCCTCTCTGTGTCCTGCTGACAAAACATGCAATGCCCTCGTCTTGATGCTTCCAATAGATTGCTCAGCAATTTACACACCGGCGATCAATAGCGAGGTTCACTAATGGTACGGCAGTGAGGCGGAGACATGACGTCTTCAGTGTTTGCCTGGAGACAGACTTCTCCTCTGTTCATGCCTGAAGAGGAGAAAGGGCCTCAGTCCCCATCTGCCATTACTGGCTGTCTGAATACAGTTTGCAGTAGGCATGCCGTTGACTCTCCCACTGTGATCTGCTCCCTGCTCCCTGCATGTATCTTACCCTATAGATCTGCTGTGGAGAAACAGAACTAACTGGCAAAAACCCATAAGCACTGTACACATTTGTAACCCACTTGTTGATCTAATGGGTGCAATGCTACAAATCTAATGTTAATGTCGTCATTTATGTTCTGATCCATCGTGTAAAGAAATAACAACTATGCAAGTTAGGATTTCTTCAGCATTTTGTGATGTTTTATAGACCAAACCATTAATGCAGTAATTAGTTGGCAGATTCATTGGCATTGACAACAATGATTTGTTACAGTATCAGTGCAGGTACTAGCACAGCATTAGCAACATTTCCTGTTAAATCACTCTTTTGTTTGATTGAAAAGTTTTTTGTTTGCTTGTTGTTTTTTCGCCTGGGCTGATATTCTACTTCTGGAATCTCTGTTGCCCACATGGATCTAATAAGCTTAGAAAACTGCCCCCAGCACTTCATGAGGCCACTTATTTTCAATGCCAGACCCCATATGAAGAATTATCCAGCCACACTTGATTAAAATAGTTTTAACGTGTATGCGTGCAAAATGCATGTATGTGAGCATGACTCCTCCAGCTCTTCTGCAGTTTATGATTTGTATCTGGGATATCTGTGATCAGCATAAAATATAGTACAGTCTGCATAAATGGTCTTTTGTTGATTTACACAAAAAGCAGCACAGTGCTGATGATAAAAATAGATTTATTTGATATCAGCTGCTGGATTTTTGTCTATTTATAGCATTTTAAAGGTCCTTGTGAAAGATTTTACTTAGAAAGTTAAAAAAAAAGGGTTGTGAAAAAATAGATTTGTTGTACAAACATAAAAAAAATCCAACTCTCCTCAAGATATAACTTAAATGTTTTTTCTTCTTCTAAAGAACACGTAATCTGTTCCTCTTCTCTTTATCAGTGTGATTTTGTTTGTTGATAAAGTGCTCAACTTCCTCTGTGACTCACGTGGTTCCTCAGGTTTGTCTGTCTGCCAAACTGATGTCTCACTGAAAATCAGATTAGTCCATTTTCATTAAGATAATATGGGCTGGACAAGCAGGTACTGTTCAGAAATTGCCCGGTATCTCCCCCCTTGTCACTAATGGGGGATATAGGATGGCATTGATCAATTTTATCAAAGTCTTATCACACAGCTGGTGGAAGTTTCAGGGTCAGTGACAAGATTTGTCTGTGGCCTTTTGGCACAACTGAAGAATTCAATTTCTTAAAGCCATGATTTAGATAAGATCCTGAAAAATCTGTGATACAAAGATATCAAGACACACTGGGCAACTCACAAACTACTTGTCCTCATGAGTAGTATTGTGGAGCAATATATCTTAAAGCTTTATTTGTGGGTTTCAGACCATCTGCATTTCAAAATATTGAGTTTAAGTGCGTGATCTTGGCTACATTTAAAAGCTATCAAAATCTGTAACTAGGTCAAATCTGATGAGATTTCAATGCCGTTTCTCTCATATTTCACTTGGTTTTCTCTGAGATATTTTTAGTCTTTACAATCAAAGTAAATCTTCTGGGATTTATGGGCTCAAATGAAGAGAGATTACAAATGTGTGCCTTTCCACAGCCTAATTTGTGTTAACAGCAAGATCAGCCTTTTTAAAGAAATTCCTGATATTTGCCTTTATTCATTACAATGTCAGACCAGAAAATAGTTTGTTTGCTTATTAGCAGTGTTCTGCCTTCATTGTGATCCATTCAATTTCCACATTATTATCAAGAGTTATTTGCTCATCAAACACCTCATTACAATTTGGTTGTTGTTAGCTAGTACTAAAGAGGTTTGTATTTAATGATGATAAGAAGTATAAGTGACAACATCGTAAGGTCAGCAAGTTCAGATGACAGTTTTCCCTAATTAGCTAGTAAAATTTAAGCATCTTAGTGTAAATAGGTCTTAATTAAACAGCTCCTCAAGTGTCATATTACCTCTTGTGCATTTGTTTAACGTTTCACTGAGCAGAAATATTGTGTTACCCACAGTGGACTGACTTCTCACGTGGGAGTCTTGAGCCATCTGTTTTTGCACCTTCGTAGATGCATTCAGATACATTGTTTACAGCGCTGCAGAGAAACTGTGCTGCCAGACAGCACTACATGCTATTTTGGTCGTGTAAGAGATGACTCTCAGTTTCACGCAATTTGAAAATCGGTGGAGTGTGTCTGATATGTTCCGAGGGATTTTAACCAGAGCGTTGCAAATGAGAAAACTTTTTGTTTACATAAAAAATCCTCATTTGTCTAAATGCTTTCATTTTTTTAATTTAGATTTTTTCATGGTGTCGCAAATCATATCATAAAACCCAGATTACAATGAACGACAGAGATGTGTTGTGAAGGCCTTTGAGCATTGTGACCTTTGTGAACTTGTGTTTAGAGGGAGAACAAAGATTTTAGATGATGACGTGATTAAAAGTTTGCTACAGAAATATTTATCTTTGTTGCCAGCAAAATATTACCTATGCAAACATGTTCTATATTTTTTAATCTACTCATTACAGCTAGTATTTAGCATCATTTCACGATTACATTTCTTCTGTACCTTTCCTCCTTGATATTTTCAGTAATTGGCTGCATCGTTTGGAATTTAATCCTTTTTAATCAGTGTTCATCATGAGCATGTGAAAGCTTCCTTTACTTTCAACGGCTTTCACTGTTATCTTGTAGCTTTGGGAATAAAGAGCATGTGCAATGGTGGAGGGAACTCTCCAATTAGGTACGAAAGCGTCTTTCTCTGTGGGGCCAAGTCGCTCTTTGGGCCTTTGAGCAAGGCTTGTTGCTATGGTGCTGGGAGCATGTGTGGAAGGCAAGAGCACAGATTCATCCACATGCTAGTTCAACATACAAGGCTTCCAAGCATAGCTACACTCCTCTGCTTATGTCAGAACCTTTCATGCACACCGGATGTTGTTTTTCATGCTACCTGAATGTATGTTAGCTCACAGTGATGATGCACTGCTGTACATGGTTATCAGCTCAGCCCTGTTACCTCGATTGCATATTTAAGTGAGGTTATGAAATCTCAATCTGTGGCATGTTGAAAATAATGACAGACAGTGAGGCTCAAAGGGGATCTTACATTAATCGAAAGTGTCCATTGTGAGGGGCATGCTACTTTTTTACGTGGCTGATCCCTGGACTTCTGGGTGAGGGATTGCAGGAGTGTATGGGTAGAGGGCTAATCTCAGAGAGAGTCCAGAGGCAAAGGCTTCCTGGCACGTGGAGCGAATACTGAGAAAGTTGAGCTCTTGGGAAGCCTCATTATACATTTAGGGGTGTTCTGTTTTCCCCTTCTCTGGACAGCTGGACAGCTAAATTGTTTGTGGATCAATAGTTTAGCTTCCTATTGGCTCCACAGAGTGAGTGAAGTGCATTTAAACCCAAGAAATCCCATTACCCTTGGCAGAGATGGGAAGCATAGCACTAGGAGCCTCAGCAAGTGCTATTGCTATGCCCATTATTCAATCTCCCTGTTTGTTTACTGCAGAGACCACCCATAGTCATTTTACGGTCGTATTATCTCATTCCTTTCGTAATTTCCATTTTCTACGCTAAGTTGTTTCATCCATAATTGCTCTACGAGATTCCAATTTGGTTCTGTTTTTGAAAACATTGCTTCATGCAACGTATTTTTAAATACACATTTGGATGCTGTCATTTTCAGGAGACTGCTTATCGCTGAGACGTCTTCACTAACAGGATCGATTGAAAGTTCTACGGATGTTTTGTGCTCCCATGCAGACCAGCTGATTGTATATTAACGCTGCTTCTTATGACCGGAACCTGCTGCCGCCCGACTGTATTGATTCAACTCTTATTTAGAATGCCTGTTGTTTTTCAGCCCAGCTCTTTAGCTGTGTAAAAGGCAGAGAGAGGAAAGGGGTACGGGGAGAAGGAGAGAGGGGGTTGAGAGCATTATGAGAAACAGAAAAGGACAAAACATTTGGAGGTCTCCCTTCATTCCTTAGATCAGTGTAACCGCGCATAAAAGCTGTAGCTGTTGCAGGCTGTGGGCCGCCGCTGTCCTCTCCTGGCTGTTTTGCCATCCTGCCAGTGTATTTGTGTTTCACTGGTCAGCCTCCTGAGCTCCAGGGTCCTCAGCTGCATCTCTACATGAAGAGCCCATTGATGTGGGCAACATTAGCATTCGGTGTAGGCAAGCACGACAAACAGGTTGGTCTTCCATTTCACACTAACAAACCTGTTCTCCCTGGACACTCTCAAAGGGTCTCAAATCAACCCTCTTGTTGCATAGGTAATGAGTGTGAATAAAAGAGGTCAAAGAATGCTTATGTAGCCTTATCCAGTCCAAGGAGTATATTCTTTGTATAAATCCACGCTCTGCCAACTGACACATCAGGCCAGCACTCTCTAGCTGGCCTGACACTGTCACATTTGGCTCACAATCTCACAAGGTGATGTAACAACCTGCGTCATGTTTTCTCAAAGTACTTGTGGGACAATACACCAGCACTAATAGCTTCCGACAAACTGCCCTAAAATGTCCCTGAACAAAAGTTGTTCTTTTAGCAGTGGCATATCATTATTCAGATCCAAACCAAGCATTCTGGGGAATCTGTCTGACTTATGCATGAGACTTGTGCACTAATTATGCTCCCGATTCTTTTCCTTGGCTGAGTTTGTAGCTGCAGGAGCTTCTGTTGCAATCTGCTAATTCATGCTGCTGACATTATTTTCACATTTTTACTTAGCAACAGCAACTTGCCCCCAAGAAGAACTGGCTAATATTACCCCATGAAAAATAACACGCTCGGCCCTGGTGTTCGCCATCTCTTTGTTTTAATTAACATGAGTCAGGCTAATGCTTGAGCGAGTCATCCAAGAGAGAGAGAGTCGAGAGAGAGAATAGAAGAAAGAGAGAGCAGGGGAAGGCAGCTTCTTAATTACAGATATTTTTCTTCTACTGTTGTGCATTTCAGTGTTACTGTGGGAGTATTCATATGAGCAGTAAACAGGTAGATAATGAAGATATGAGTGAAGATATCTCTCATTACTGGCTGTCTAGACTGAGGGTGGTGCCAGTAATCACAACATGACTTTCCTGTCTGAAAATATCTCTCAATGTGAGTAAAAATAAGGCATACATGCATATTAAAGCAGTATTTGATGGGAGTTCAGTAGGGCACAACAGCGGACACCTCCCACACTCAGTATGTGGGCCTCGTGGTGAAATGTGTCAGTAGTCTACCAGCCAGTGTCAGTGGCTGGATTATTCATGAGGAAGGTGTAATAGAAGTGAGTAAAGGAAAGGGCATCCAGAGGTGAATCTGACTGGGAGAAAGAGCACTGAATCCTTTTTTTGCCTGTGCTCTTTTCACACACCCCCACCCTCTTTGCAGTACTCTGACTCTTATCTGCAACACACAGCTCCACTCATGCTGCACACACAGGGCCATAGTGTGTGGAGGACAGACTGAGTGAAGGGCACAGTGTCACAGTAAGGCAAGCCCACATACACCCCCCAACCCACACTCACATGCACAATGGATAGAAAGAGGAGGGGTTGTACTGCTCTTAATTCCCCTGCAACGGAGGACAACAAGACAATGCAAAGCACTGCTCTCCTATATTATGGAAATTACTGTGTGTTTAGAGGGAGTGTTGGAGTACGTAATGTTATTCACACTGACCCATGACCAACCAGATTATGATTTGACTTCAGAACAATGAATGAAAAGGTTGCCAGCATATATAAATATATATATTTAGTATAAATAATAGATGAATCACATTTTCTACTCATGGTTATGTGCACTACACACAAAACTGAGAAAGTGACATCAGGATATCAGGTAAAACGTAATGAATGAGTAATAATAAACTTTTATCAAAGGATAATTTGGGGGGGATGCAATAATTGGTTTTCTTGATGAGAGTTTCACAAAGATAATGAACAGTTCTCTCACATCTGTCTGTTAAGGGTGAAAATGGAGCCGGACAGACAAGCTAAGTTCAGAGCCTGTCTCTATACAAAGATTAAGAAAAAAAAGCTCACTAATTAACACACTATATGTCAATGACAAACCGATGGACAGCGCCAGGGTCGCTGTTTTCCTGCTTCTGAACTTTGTGCTGAGAGTGGGATCAGTCGTCTCATTAAGTGACTCTGGCAAGGAAGCAAAGAAGTGGTTTTGTTAAATGTCAAACTATTCCATTAAGAGTGAAACTGAAATTCCACATTTATTAACTGAACAATTTCCCTTTCTGTCATTTCAAGTCCCTGAAATATGAGTTATAATAAGCTATTTGTTAATACTAAGAGTCAAAAAAATAGAGTAAATGTTGATCAATTATCTAGTGATAGTTATGAGAAATATCGTCATAATGCCACTGATCAGTGCAACCATTGCTGCCATACTGCAGTGAATACAACCCAGCATAATATACATGAACAGGAAGGCACTACAAGTATAGGGGAGCCAATCAAAAGCATTTGTTAAAAGCAGAATATACAAAGTCTTTCAACCTACTTTAGCTTTCTTGCTGATACTGAAGGGAAGACGAGCTTGATTGGAAATGCTCAAAAATAATGTCACTGCGTGGGTTGTCTGAGCTGTGTCTTTAACAGCCGTTGTACAGCCTCGTCACAGCAAAGAGATGATTTCCTTGTGTAAAGTGATCATTTTAATCTGAATGCCAGAAAGCTCCCACACATCTGCACCCCCTTTGTGCTGACGCAGCCAAGTAACATCGTGATGTACCAGTTTTGTGCTTGGAAAATTTTAGTTCACGCCTCATGTTGCAGAATTGTCTACCTGTGTGTCTCATGGCCTGCCATTGATCTAAGCGCTTGTTTTTAATACATCTCTGTCTGTTCTTCTCTGCTGTTTTAAGTGGGCACCTGTTCTGTGTTTTGAGCCATGATCACATGGTGTGACTTGGCCAAGAGGCACCAGATGACTCAGGTCTTTGACCAGACTGTTCTCATTGTCAGTCGGCGCACACATTGCTTTCCAACAGGCCGCCTGACTGTGGCCATGTGCTCAAGTGACTGGGACTGTTTACATGGACACTCTGTTCAAGACACGGATGTATATGATGATGGCAGACATGCAAATATTGCGTGCTGCTGAAATTAACAGAATATTTTCATCATTAGGAAGAAAATAGTCAATAAAAACTGGATAAATTGGATAATGTGTTCAGTCTTTTCTATATCAGTGTGTCTCAGCTGTCATACTCAGGTTTCTGGCAATTTTAATAGGACCTCATGCTGACTGTTTTTAAATAGTGTATACAGCTTTTAAAAGAGTGCCAAATATCAGGGGAATATTATTTTACACATAAATACACCCATTGAGAGCCCGCAGTGGCACAAGTAGTGGAGGAAGACTTCCTGATGGGGCGGCATGAATATGCATGCTGCTGCTTTAAAGCACTGCCACACACCAATACAGTAGGCAGTCAATGGATTCACAAAGCAGGCTTTGTCTCATTCACTTTCAACTCTGGAGGAGGTGTCTGAGTCTCTTGTTTGAACCCCACAGGGTCACTGGAGAAATTTAAGAAAGAGAAATCTGTGATCTGACTTAACAACTTTAAGTCTTATCAATGCAAAATCATGAGGAGCTATGTTTTGTGTTATAATTACATTTCTTCACTTGCTGCTTAATTACTTATTTATCAGTGAGATCGTGGGGTGTTTACATTCGTAGTCAACTTGGAATTATGATATTTCATTTGGGATTCATTGCGTCTGAGTTGGCTTAATGAATCGTTAAGCAATAAGTTACCAAAGTAAACAACTCAGCATGTGTCTTGTGCACTAGAGATCTTTAAAGAGGCCTGTGAGTGTGTTCTCCCAAACCTCTTTTGTGGTCGAGACATGCAGGCATCGATGCTGTTCAGACAGTGAGTGGCAAGGGATTTGTTTCTCTTTTTCATTTCCTGGAATAATCCATCCACATCTGCCTTGGAGAAAAATATGGAAATAGGAAATACTAGAAGTAAACAAATCTCTGCAGGGCTTGGTGTCTTACAGCTGCAAATTGTGAAATGCTGCCCTGGGCAAAAAGGCTGCCATTGCATCAAAGCTACAGTAAGACTGGGAGCTACAATGGCCTCCACAAATTAAATTACTATTCCCAAAGCTTGAACACGTCCAGACCCTACATGAATCTGTTGCGTCTGTCTACTTTTCAGGCTTTCATTCATTCTTCTGCTGTCTCTATGTAGCTGTGAGGTTTGACACAGGAATATGAGTGAAGCTGTGGCTACAGGTTTTCCTACAGGGAGAGATTCTGCTGAGAAAATAACAGAAAAAACAGATCTGGCTGTTAGCAGATCCAGACACATTCTTCTTTCTGACTACCCAATCAATGGTGGATTGATGAAACATTCAGCAACCTACTACTGATTGGGGATGAAAGCCGGGACAACTGTAAACTGAGTATTCAGAATGTATGGACTTAATGTAGCTGCACTGTCACGATATGACCTTAGAGCAATTACTGTGACTAAACAAGACCAATAAAAAGCCACTGAACTGCTTCACGGCATGAAAGGATATTTCTTTATGGTTAAAGGGTCTGAGTAGAGTCCAGAACAAACAGAGAACTTGTCATAAGGGCGAAGTGCCTGACAAGCTAATAGTAAAGTAATGGCCAGGGTGTTTTCCTGTTCAGTAGAGGAGAGAAGGAACGCTATAGTGGCAGTACAACAAACACAGATAGTGGCAGCAAGTGACTGAAAACAATAAAGAATAGCAAGTGATTTTCTATGTTTTCCCATTGTTAAAAATCCTATGAATATATCTAAAGCCCAAAATAAATACATTACACAAACTGGTGCACTAGTTTGCACGCCATTACCATCAACATGGTTTCTGTTGCTAATTCATGATCAAAAATGACCAAGTGACTCTGACCATATTTAAAATATATCTAAGTATGTTTTCAGTGTGAATGAAAGACATTGGAGCTGAGAGCTGAGACAAGCGGTTGAACACATAGTTGGTTTTGGTCTTATTATGGGCTTTGCTGACAATAAAATATCCAGAAAAACACCAAAATCATTTAAGGAAGGCATTCTGTTTTGAGAAACTGGAAGCAAGGCATCTTCTGTAATCATCCCAATTATGGTTGCGATTGAAGCGGTGATACCGAGGCAGTATCAGTGCCATAATAATGAATCAATACTGAACCACTGATCCAGCCTCTCTGACTCAGATTTACCGTAGCTACAGTGATAAACATCAATTTATCTCCAGTTGGGTTCTGGTTCCCAGGCACTGCTTTGCAATTCCAAATACATGTGTGGTTTGATAAATAAATGTCAGTGATTGGCTGGTATCTCACACACATCCACAAAGACGTTGCTGTATCTCTTGCAGTGAAAAGCATCTTGTCTGGCCTGTGAACGTCACTGACTTACATTGTGTCTCAGTGGTAATTATGTCCTCATTTGCTCATGTGGTCAGATTTTTTCAGCCAGCTTATATAACTATAGCTGGTGGAGAAAAGTTCCACTTAGGTATTGAGACGAGGGAACACTGGACTCTTCAGCTGACTTGCACTTATAGTGCAGTGTACACAAACTCATTCACCCACATCCACCCACACACACACACACTTTTCAGTTGCTGGGTTTCTTTGACAAAGCTGAAGAAGAATCCCAAAATTAAGCAGTGTGTGGAAGAGAGCACTGCTATGTTTGACTGTGTCAGACTGCTGCAGACGAAGGTAAAGATAACGGCCATCACACACATACAATAGACCTGTCTGCTAATAGTCCACACTTCAAAACTCCTCCACTCAAATCACACCAGCAGTTTGTTCAAAGAGTCTTTTGAGCAGATGTGGATAATGAAGACAGAAAGGCCCGAAGAGGAGATGTGAAGAGAAGGAGTCAGTGGGCAGTTAGCTGGTGATGGCTACAGTTTTCTGTGATTAGAGTTTGTGCTTTGATGTGCAGTAATAATTATCAGACAACCTAATGTTCAGTATTCGGTTCCCTGCTTTACTGCTGTGGAAAAGAGATTATGGTTGTTTGTATTTGTGAATGTCTGCATTTTTGGACTGCACAGAGGGAGAGAGAAAGAAAGAGGGGAAGAATGTCAAATTGCCAGAACACTTGGCAACACAAACATGAGACCTGTGCTTTGACCTTGTTTTGCTAATTAAGTGTCAGACCTATTTTTCCACTCCAGAAAAAAAGCTCATATCTAAGGGCTTAGATTGCCAGAAGGCGAAGGGAACACTCATTTTGCTGCTGTTGGGTTGGTTCACTCCTCTGGGTCTGTCTTATTGTCTGTGTGTGTGTGTGTGTGTGTGTGTGTGTGTGTGTGTGTGTGTAAATAAAAGTCAGCGATATCATTGGAGGTGCTACTATATGGGTACCGCTCTCTCGTGAATACTGCAGACAGCTGTGAACAAAATTGTAACAACAAATTGTATTAGCAGCAAAATGCCACTGTTCCACTCAGGTAGTGGCTTCAGTTTTACACAGACCCATTTTGACTCCTTATACAAACAGTAAATTTGTCACATTAGTATTCAATATTGTGATGAGATTCAATATGGGATTGATATTTTTAATATTAGGTGTTCCAGCTCATCAAATTAAATGACAGTTCTTCTCATTTGCTTATCATATTCACATCTGAACTGAACCATCAGCCAACTCAAGATTGGTTGACAGGAAGTTAATTAGCAACTGCTGCTAGTCTGACTGACCGATTGTGGATTTTAGGTATATGCCTGTCATTTTTGCAGCGTAATTCATGCAGCATTCTCCTTCCTCTGTCTGCATGTTGCCGTTTTCCAAATCTCCTTGGCTGTGAGAAATGGCAACCTTCAAGCAGCAACCTAGATGGTCCATATACAATTTTTGCCCACACAACCAGTGTTTTACAAAAATATCTCCATAAAGTATGTCAGGCCTGTCTACATCAACAATACGTCAAATACCAGAGAGTGCAGACATTTAATCATTTGTGCAGACCAAGTAATATTGGACACAGCAGACACAGAGACTTCTGCATGCCAGTGAAGTGATGCAGCAATGCCAAGTTGTGTTGTAAACCTGTAATTGTTAGTGCTAACCACATATAAAGAAACCAGCATGTATCCGCCATTGTTGTTATTTTTGCTGTTTCATGAACATGCTCATTACAAAAAGCAACTTCTGACTGGATGCGGTCAGACCATTCTCCCAGTACTGTGGAGAAAGTCTAGCTATGCTAGACAACTATATTGATAACAGTAGTTTTTTAACCATACATTTCAGAAATGTTGTGGTTTTAGTAAATATTAGCTGGATTGCTAAGCCCAATGTGATAATAAATTACATATCTTTGTCAGATACTTATTTATTGATGGTATTTTGCCTCTATAAAATGGTGCAATGGAGATAGACACAAAAAATGTGGGAATGTCTTCCAGCAAAGGTCCAGCCAGTTGGCTGCTGAAGTGGGGACTCAGCTGCAGAGGGTATTTTAGCTCATGTGGTATGTGCCCTATCCACTCGACCATTGGGTCACCCCATCTTGGCCCATTAGAGTGTCCCTGAGCACAAAATAATCAATTTGACCATGTTACCTTCAGGTGATGGATGTGACAGGATTTTTTCTATTTTTTTTTCTTTTTTTTTTTTTTTTTTTACTTTACTTGACTAATTAAGAAAAGAATAGAAATATTAGTAGATTATTAATATAATAATTTCATCATAAGCTGCAACCTTATTTACACTGCAGTATAAAAGAAGTTTCCTGAGGGTCTAATAGTGTGATATAATATTCTATGTGTTGATATAGAATTTTTTTGTGTAACATTACTTATGTTTGCAAATACCAGTCTGAGTGAATTCTTCTCGGGTTATTTGAGCTTTAAATGGTTTTTCATTTGACACACTGCAAAAGTGTTGTTGCTGTTGTGATAAAATATGCAGAGGAAGAAGGTTGCATCCATCGCATTGACCCCCATTCATGCAGTCTAAGTATAAAAGAGATGTAATGTGAAAAGAGATTATCATGTCAGTCTACTTTTGCCTTCATATTGCATTCATGGTTCATCGTATCTGCTGGAAAAGATGTTTTCTTGACATATTTCCACTTGTCTCTTTGCATCTATAGCCACTCGCTTTACATTGAATGTGTTTTGCTCAGCGACCATGAAAATTGCCCTATTTAATGATGCCCTGATGTATTGCTTCTTGTATGGAGGACTAAAAGTGCCAAAATTAAATAAATAAATACATCATTAAATAATTAATTAAATATGTCATTAATTAATTAAAATTGGAATTAAATATTTCATTAATTAATTAAAATTGGAATTAAATATTTCATTAATTAATTAAAATTGGAATGAAATACTTAAATGTGTTATTAAATAAATATATCATTAAATAATTAAATATGTCATTAATTAATTAAAATTGGCATTAAATATGTCATTAATTAATTAAAATTGGCATTAAATATGTCATTAATTAATTAAAATTGGAATTAAATACATAAATGTGTTATTAAATATGTCATTAATTTACTAGAATAACAATTATTTTAAGTAAAAAACATATTTCATTATTTCACTATTTAATTAATTATTTCATGGTCCTTGCGTTGCAGTGGATCATGAATTTATTTTATCTGTCAACCTCGCCCGTCAAAGTCGGTGGGCGGATCCTAACACCTGATTGGTTACCCTGCACATCAAGTCAAGGCAAATCGATTCCAGATAATGGATTGACGCAGAGCTTGTGAACACATTCCGATACACTGGGTGGCGCTATTCACCTCTACGTTGGTTTGGATACTCAATAAAACAAAACTTTATTAGCAACCGCTAAAGACTCGGTCCTCTTTCCCAAATGTTGATACATGCGGTGCAAGACAAATTTTCCTTTAGCATTTCCTTTAGCATCTACTCGGCGCGCCACGGCTCGTCTCGGTTTAGTTGTTTTTCCATTACATTGAGTACCACCTCATCGTGGGTTGAGTCGTCATAGCACGGTGGCCCGAAAGTCCCTTACCGTCATTTTTGTGCGACACAAACGCAATGCAACAATGTACATGGAGGCGATAGTACACCTGCTGCTCGGTCTGTGGCTTTCTGTCAGATTCAGAGTAACAGAAGAGTCGGAGAAAGCTGAGAGCGGCGAGTCGAAACACTCAGGAGACACACAGGAGAGTTTGGGAGGCGATACAGCAGTATCAAGCTGAAGACAAGAGGATATGAACGAGACGACATATAAGGGTAAGCTAATGCTAGTTCGCTAGCTATCGTGTATCAGTCCTGTGAACGACCCTGTAATGGCTGCAGTTTGTCGCTATTAGGTATTAAAATATGTATGCTGTGTATGTGTTTCAGATGCTCTCTGATGAGACTTCATGGGATTTACCTGAAGCAGCAGCACATGAGCCTGCAGTGGCACAAGGTGTAGAGGAGGAGGGCAGAGATGTACAGGATGCACTGATGCACTACGTGTCATGCAAAAGTTAAAAGTTGTTCTTCTTGTTATACTTCTGTTTTTCTGTCCCCGGACCGCTATTGTTTTCTTTAATGCAATTCTGACAATAAACTTTTGTAGATGTGTCTATGCTATTGTTTGTTTGTGAAGGTTAGCAAGATTAAATAAAAAATTAAACGCCAAAACATTAAAACAGCTGTTTTAAGAAAATTCCAGTTTGATAAATCAGTATTGCTTTGGTGTAATTCAGTCACCAGAATTATGAACCATAAAGGAGTTTGTGTTAAAACATGTTAAATCCCATTAAACACAAATACATTATTAGGGAATATAGAATTGTTTGGTTCAGACTGTTGACTCTTTTCCTACCAGTGTCTTAACAGACAAAATGAAAAGTTATGATGCAATCACATAAGTCACAAAATAGTTTATTAGTCAGCAGCAAAATCAAAACTATTTACAATGTGCAAAGTACAAACTGTGGTGGGCCTCTCCTACAGTGGAGGGCTAAAAGTAAAACTATATACAACTACAGGTGCTGGTCATATAATTAGAATATCATGAAAAAAGTTGTTCATTATTTCAGTAATTCCATTCAAAAAGTGAAACTTGTATATTATACTCATTCATTACACAGAGACTGATATATTTCAAATGTTTATTTCTCTTAACTTTGATGATTATACCTGAATACTAACAAAAATCTCAAATTTGGTATCTCTGAAAATTAGAATATTGTAGAAAGGTTCAATATTGAAGACACCTCTAATCAGCTAATTAACTCAAAACACCTGCAAAGGCCTTTAAATGGTCTCTCAGCCTAGTTCTGTAGGCTACACAATCATGGGGAAGACTACTGACCTGACAGTTGTCCAAAAGACAAGCTTTTTCGTGATATTCTAATTATATGACCAGCACTTGTAAATCTCAAGTCTATGGGAGGTGGACTCGCTCACACTCGCCGGCTGCCCACTGCCTACCCAGCTACCCCAGCTGCCCCAGCACACCCAGGAATGACTGGTTGAAGGCAGTATTCTGGGCCATCTCCTCCCGCTGCAAGGCCGCTTCATTCTCTCTTGCCTCGCTGAGGAGCAACCAGATGTTCTCATCATGCTGGGCATGACTCCACTCCTCCTCAGCCTGCATCTCCACAAGTACGCTAGGAAGGTCCAATTTTCTGTGGCCCCCTTTCCTCTTGCCTAGACCAAAGACAGAAAAGTGATCAGAGTCAGCTTTAATGGCCAAGTAAGTACACAATATACACAGAATTTGGTTTCGGCTGTTGGTGTCATCCTAGGAATATGGAAGAGAATAATAAAAAATAAACAATAGAAAGAGGAACAGGGAGGAAAAAGAAATAGTAGTAAAATAGAACACAATATAAACAGAAATGTACAGCTAGACTGGAATGTATGAACACATTAGCAAAATGGTAATTGCTATAAACACAGTAGTGGCGATTTTTGTGTACAGGGCACTGTAGTCCAAATGTCCAGGGTGAGTGGGGTCTCTGATGATGTTTTCTGCAGTCCGTACTATGGGCTGTAGTCTGTTTCTGTCCTGCTGTGTGGTTGATCCAGAGGTGCACAGGACAGATTGTATGACTGCAGTGTAGAACTGGATCAACAGCTCATGTGGCAGGCCATGTCTCCTCAGCTGTCGTAGGAAATACATCCTCTGCTGAGCCTTTTTCAGGAGGTCCTGAGAGATTGTAGTCCCCAGGAGCTGGAAGGACTCCACAGCTATGATGTGATGTGTTTAGCCACCCGTCCATCCATTTTCAATCATGATCATGTCTTTGATACTTTAATAAACTTCTGGCACTCTTCGCTTTAACCAAAGCACAAGCAGTAACTGCTCCACCACAAACAAAAACGACGTGGTGTGAACTTCATTTCATCCTGTGCACATTTTGGAGTTGCTAAGAAGAGCTGTGTTTTCTCATTTTTATGTATATTTTCATTCAGTTTCACAGCTACCTAGTGACTATAAGAAGAATGGTTGCAATACTACACCGCACCAGAACGTAAATTAATTAGAGTGACTTACTTGTTAAATCAATGGAAAATAAATGCAGCTGCATGTGTTCTGTTTATGTGTCACTGTAGCTACATGTAGCTTTCATCAGGCGTTCCTGAGCTGGCTGCTGCACAGTTTGCATTTACACCTGCCTCAATTCTTGGTCATTGGTCTCGTTGTTCTGATCATGCTTGCAGGCATTTACACCTGTAGTAATAATAATACGAAAATCAACCATGCTCTCTGTTTACCGTGTCTTACCGGTGATAAGACGTTGCTGTGACGTGCTGGTGTCGGTGTCCGAGCTAGTGCTGGAGAGGAGACAGGGCAGCCGGGGGCTCCGCGACGGAGGTGGAGTAGGCTTCGCATGTGGAAAGGGATTCTTGAACAGAAATAAACACCCACTCTAAGTACAAGAAAAACACGGCATGCTGACTGAAGTATTAGCTTCTGAGAGCTAAACGTTAGAAACAGCAGCACGAAATACAAGCAGAGCACGGAGTTAGCGCCGATGGCTAACTAGCTATCTTATTGTCTGCTACAGGAGACAACGACGTTACTTTCTAAAAATACTTGTTTGCTTAAAAGAAGGTTGCCACCAATGGAATAAATGATGTATAAGTTTCTTGAAGTCACAAAACACTCACCGTCCTCGAACGTCTCCAACAATGCAGCGGCTGAGTCTCCCTCCTGTTGCTCGCCGGTGCGGTGCCAGTAAATAGCTTCCATTAAACCTCTTCCAACACCTCCTGGTTGACCCACGCCGGCCGTTGTGGTCCTGGGTGGACCGATAGTCACTTTTGAGCTTTTTCAGCTTCTCCCTACACTGCTTCTGTCCTCTTTATATACAGTCTACTGTATATGTGAGCGGCCATCCGCTCAGAGACCTCCTGATAAACTTTCTCCGTCCAGCTCTCTCTGTATTCTTTGGTCCGCCACCAAAGACAAAGTCTCGACCTCTTCATTCACCCACGGTACAAGTCTGGCTGTCACATTAAAATTATGAAGAACAGAGTTTCGTGAAGAGCAATGCACACCGTCGCTGTTTACAGTCATTTTTTAATGCAGGATTTTGTTTTCGTGCTGAAGTTGCTCTGTGTCGTCACTCCCTGTCCAATCAGTGGCCTGCACTATGTAAACGCCACATTATCGGCTCATCTCAGCTCGCTGGGAACCTCAGCCGAGAAGGTGCTGAAAATTAGTCCGTATGGAAACGCTCGCAAACAAAGATGAGACGAGCCGTACCGTGCCGAGTAGATGCTTGTGGAATCGCGGCTAAACAAAGACGAGCGGAGCCGTGCCGCGCCGAGTAGGTCCTAAAGGAAAAGCGCTCGACACTCCGAGCATCGCTGCAATTTGACAGGCTGGTAATCCACAAAGAACGTGATGTTCCAGAACTTCCCTCGGTATGCCAAACGCCCTGGTCCCTGTGTGTGCTCCTGTTGCACCCTGGTACCAGAAAACCGGCGGAGTACTTCCTCTAAATTTGCAGTCACTCTACGGTCAACATCTTGGTCGGAAAGTGCGGAAATAACTTCAACAACGTCAATAAATTCCTCTGCTTTACACGCTACATGCTCGCGGTAAGCAGGTCCTGCTTCCACATACTCTGCAAGGTCTAAAATATCTCTCACCAACTCTCTAGAAAGTTCACAGCGACTCTCCCTCTACACAGCCACCATGTTTAGAAAGACTTCTACTTCCGGTTTCAAGGCAGACAAAAGCAGTGGATTAGACTAGATTCACGTTAGTCCCGCCCACGGACTTTGACGGGCGAGGTTGACAGATAAAATTAATTCATGATCCACTGCAACACAAGGACCATGAAATAATTAATTAAATCGTGAAATAATGAAATATGTTTTTTACTTAAAATAATTGTTATTTTAATAAATTAATGACATATTTAATAACACATTTATGTATTTAATTCCAATTTTAATTAATTAATGACATATTTAATTCCAATTTTAACTAATTAATGACATATTTAATTATTTAATGATATATTTATTTAATAACACATTTAAGTATTTAATTCCAATTTTAATTAATTAATGACATATTTAATTCCAATTTTAATTAATTAATGAAATATTTAATTCCAATTTTAATTAATTAATGACATATTTAATTAATTATTTAATGATGTATTTATTTATTTAATTTTGGCACTTTTAGTCCTCCATATTCTTGAAGCCACCAAGAACAGCTCACTGACCCTTCCTTTAAAAGCTCCTGACTCCATAAAAGGTGCTGCTTTAAGTGAACAACAGATTTCACTTCAGATTTCAGTTTTTTTCCCTATTGTGCTGGATATTGTTATGGTCTAACGCTACAGGGCGAATCTGATTGTTTGTCCAGTCCTAAAAAGAGCAGCATTATGCCTGTGACACATATCAGTCACTTGAATGCCAACGTTGACCTACATTTGAAGGCGTGGGTCAAAGGAGGGCACGCTGGCCTGAGCATCGGGTAAATATCTAGTCGAATGAGCTTTAATGTAGCACCCAGTGACACGACATGCGTCAGACTGTGGCGCACAGATACAGCTAAGAGGAACGCTGGATTTTTGTGGTACTTTGGCAAAGTTTTCAAGCTGAAACAATTGTGTGTTCTGCTGTGTTTGTGACTGTGTAACGCAGACCACTGCCTTCTGGATGAGAATGAAATGCATGAAAACCTTCACACATGCACACACGTGTTTCCTGGAGGCTCTCTGGCACTACTTTTTCTTCCTCATCTTGCTCTTCTTCTCTGGTATTCACTCATAAATACTTGCAGATACTTTCAGAGTGGACTATGCTCAGTTCTAAACCAATGAATCTATTTGCTAATTGGATTCTTATGCATGTTGGACAGGGGGGACAGCAGACGACGGGAGAAGATGGACTGACTCCCCAAGGGGGAGGGGAAGGATGTAGAAAATTCAGTGTGACTCTAAACCTTATTATCTATGCCTTGATGACTCCTCTGGTGCAGGAATCAATACAGCCTGACTGGCTCCAGGGGCACAGGGCCCACTACAGGAAGAGGATATCTCCAAACTATCCATTATGAATGAGAGGAGGAGTGTCGGGGTGGAAAAAAGAGGAGGAGAAAGACAGAATGGAAGGCAGAGCCAGAGGAGGACGATAAGAGGGTTGAGAGGAAGGAGAGATGAGAAAATGAGGAAGTAAAGGGTGTGAGGATGAGTTGATCCGGAGTGAATGAGTGGAGGAGGAAGAAGGGCAGTGAAGCCTTGCAGCTGTTTGTTTTTTTTGTGTTCTGCCTCAACTGCCTCAGTGGGGACAGTTGCTGCTGTTCTTCCAGTGTGGTTGTGATGTTTATTTCCAGCTGTGGGAATGGACGCAGCCCTCACAGCTATCAAAATTAAATTGTCTTCCTCCATCCCTCCCTCCCACAGTGTGCTGTCACCCCTGCAACTTGCAAGCAACATATTTTGTAACACTTGTTCTTCTCCTCCTCGCAGCAGCATCCTTCCCCTGGTATATACTGTGTTCTTACCTTCTTACTTATTCTTTCTTGTTGTAATTTTGTCCACCCCACTCTGGCTGCCATGCTTTCTGGCCATACCCTGTAAAACACATATACAACCCCCAACCTCTTCCCCCCCTCTAACTCTCGCTCTCATCATGCTTTCTATTCTTCCTCCTCCTCCACTGTGATGTGAGGTCACAGCTGGGGAGCCCGGTGATTTGCCAGAGCTATGTTTATGTGAGGATACATTTGTGCATGCATGTGATGGAGGCGGCTTCTGTGCCACTGAGCGTCTGTGATAGAAGGGGGCAGGATGCCATGACAGCGGTTGCTAACCAGCAGTAGCAGACTGTTTATCCTGAGGCATGCTGTAGCGGAGAGATATACAGCTGGCTCCACTGCTGCCAACTCATTGGGACTATAGCTACAGGCGTGTTGGGGGTGCGTCTCTGTGCACCTCAGGGTGGTGTGCTCGGGAACAGAGGTGGGTGGCAGACTGGGCTCACTGCTTGGTTTGTGTATGTGCTGTGTGGAGGAGCCACAGCAGAGTGGAGAGTTAGGAAGTTTGCTTGCTTCTCTTGGGCTATTGTAAGCATGTATACATGTCTGTATGTGTGTGTGTTTTTTCTGGCACTGCTCAACTCTGCTGGCTCTGGGATTCTGTCCTCTGCAGAGGGAATACCTCATTATCAGCCTCTCAGAATGGAGCAAGCTACCTAACACTGCAGTGCTGCACACTGAGAGGATGGACCCACTGAAGCATTATATGTGTATGCCTGGATGTGTATGTGGTGACTCTACTTTTTGTGTAGGTTGTTAGAAGGAAAGGTGTTGTGTGTATCACAGTATCCATCTCTGTTGTATCTCAACGTCTGTGTGTGTTCAGGATGTAAGAGTGTCTGAATCTTGTCATGTTTACATTTTTCTTACATGAAGCATTACTTTGCACCTGTTTCAGCTACCAAGACAGCCTTTCATTAAATATTCATTGCTTATTTTCATCCCTTTTTGTGTATTACTACTGTTTCACATATTACTGCATGTACAGTGTGTGATTTATTCATATCAAGGGTCACACTGTGGCATTTGTCCTATATACCCAGTGTAGCCTGTTAGGGCAAATAGCTAGCTTCATCAACATATATGCTGTGACAATGTGTGCCCTATATGTGCATTATTCATATCTGTATGTTGTGTTTGTAGGTTGCAAGTGTTTAAACAGCGCTGGAAATGTCGCTGCTTCATAATTTTAACACCGTATGGTTGGAGTCTCTATGACCTTTATGTAATTACTTTCTATGCATATTTTTATGCCATTAGGCTAATTTAATCAACAGCAGCGGACATGTCACCTCTAAGACTTCAAGCTGACTCTCTGTTCCTTCATGTGGAAGCCAAGCCTGGTTTCTTGGTTGATTGGGTAATGGTGTGTGGATTATTTTCAAGTAAATAAGCAAACTGAATATTAAATGATCAAATTCACCAAATTACTTAAAAAAATGTACCAAAGAACTGAGTCAGAACGTAACTGAAGGTGAAATAACTTTGACTGGAATTTGCCAAATATGTGTGAGCTTTGAAGGTTCTGAAAATCATGTATTATATCAGGTTATTTCACATGAAATGTTTAGTAGTTGTGTTTGTCTCTGTGCTGTAGCCTGATGAGGGCAAGGCTCAGTTGACATACTTTCTAGCACCAATCAAAATTTAGCACCATTTCAGTCAAAATCTGACTTGTGAAGTTGTTTGCTAATTGGTTGCCAAGCTTCCGTGAATCAAATATGATGAAAATACAAACATACAATCCTGATGAAGCAAAGTGTTTGTGTCGTAGGGTGTTTCAGGATTCATGGTCTGTCCAAACAGCTTCCCAGATGGTTGAATAATATCGAAAGCCCCCCGCATGACACACCTACCCGACGTCAGATGGTGATTGTGTGTGTCAATAATTTGCTGTAATGTTCCACCCACCAGCTGTGCAGAGGTGAAAGAGGAGCAAGACATTGTGCTTTCCCTTTTCCACTCAGGCTGAATACAAAAACATCTGATTTCTAGTCAGACAGCTCAACTTCATTCAGTACTTGCCCCGAGAAAACATAACAATATACACCGACCAGGCATGACATTATGACCACCTGCCTGATATTGTGTTGGCCTCCTTTATGCTGCTAAAACTCCTCTGACCCAGTGGGGCATGGATACAGGACCTCTGGGGATGTTCTGTGTCACCGGGATGGTGGAAGTGAATTCTGTGGGTTGCAGGGTGGGACCTACCTAGATCAGGCTTATCCTAGCACATCCCACAGATGCTCAATAAGATTTGGATCTGGTGAGTGTGGAACCCAGGTGAACAGCTTAGCTCTGTCGTGCTCCCCGGGTCACTCCTGAGCAGTTTGTGCGATGTATCGGGGTGCATTGTCCTGCTGAGGGTGGCGACTGGAATCAAGGACCGCTGTTGCCATGGTGCTTGTGGGTTTGTTTGAGTTGCAATGTTTAGGTAGGTGGCACATGTCAAACATCCACATGAATGTCAGGTCTCAAGGTTTCCCAGTAGAACGTTGCATTGTACCAAGATGATCGATGTTATTCACTTCACCTGTCAGTGGTCAGAATGTTGTGGCTGATCAGTGTATATCTTTTTTCAATACTTTGACTTGAATTGTTCCGTATTTTGCCATGACTAGTCAGTGTAAAATTACTTAGAGTACTTGAAGTGTGGAAAAAAATGTGTGAGTTCATTTTTTTCTGTAAAGTTTTCTATCGAGCAGTCAGAGTAATCCAATTCTCTATCTCATTCTCCTCTTGACATACTAAAATAAAAGCTCTTGCAACAAGAGCCGACTGCCTTTCAGAAGCTTTCTTTTACCCAAACCTCTCGTCACTACTCACACAAAAGCTTTTTTGGGCAGGTTGGGCCCAAATGGTCATTTCTACAAGGTTGCAACTTGGCTAGCTCGCTGTGCCTCTATTCTCTTTGACTAAATCACAGTGCACTAATAAAAGGCTTTGGGAAGGACGTATCAGATCTGTGCAATCAGAGACAATTTACTTGGGATTAAATTCAAGCATCTGAGAGACTGTAGTCGTGCCTGACCTCTAAACAATCAGCCATAAACAGCAGCAGTAAAACCGTACGAGCATTATGCAGGATAATTTATGTATGTAGCATGCAAAGAAAGTCTGATTCGCTGACCTGTTCTTAACCTGCAGTGCGTGAGATGACACTTCACTACATATTGAGCAGGACAGAGTTGATTACACACAGATTGATTACACACCAACATCTCTACACACAGAAAGTCAAAGCCAAAGAAGCACAAGAGAGTGCTTGTGGGAATAAAATAGGTTCAATCAACTTGGCCAACAACTGGATGTTTAGAATCAAAGGAAAATCAATGTGAGAATGTGTTGACAAGATACATTGTAAACCCAGAATGTACAAAATGCGGTTCACAGCTCTTAAGAACAGTGTCACTGTTCATAGGAGCTCTGAACTGTGTCATTTAATATGCACTTTGTTTATTCCTTTCATGCATCCAGTCTCCTCATTATGCTGCTGACATGCAAAACCACATCAAATGTGATCATAGGGAAGAAATAGAAACCAGGGCATGGCAGATTTCCGACAGCCAAAATACATCACAAATATGGCTTGCACATCTCCCATCAGTGAGAAATAGCTTAGCCTAGTTGATGTTATATCCACATCTTTTATTCTTAATATTCATTTTAAGAGAGTAGAGTTTAGTGATTTACTAATTTATATGAATGATCAGTCGTCTGCCGATCATAATTTGCTGATACACACTCTAAATAGATAATTGTTGAATGGTGGGTGATTTTTAATTTCACTGCTTATGATCACAAATTAGAATAAGTGTTTGTTTGTTTTTTTACATAGAATTGCATTGTCAGTGGAAAATTCCTCATGTGCATCAAGTGTGATATTAGAATTTTGTTGTTTATGCTTCCTGTGCATTTTTACAAAAATGTGCTGTTGTTAAAGGAGACTTTTTCTACAGCTATGGTGTGAAGGTATAGGGTGGACAGGATACATGCTGAAATTTTTTATTTCCTATACTGTAAAGGGCCAATACATCCCACAATCAAATTAGTCCTAATTAGACTGATTTTCAGAGTATAAACAAACCATTTTGCTCTCAAAAAACGAACTAGTAGATATCTAAGAAGCGTATCTACCTGAAACAAACACCAACAATTAGCTGAAAATGCTGATGCTGTTTCTGTCTTTTGTGGTCACAGTGGTATCGAGAAACAGTACCAACTATGTACTGCACCTCTGATAACAGAAACACAAAAGAGGAAACGATCTCCTTTTACTCCTGCCAGTGGTGGGATTGTGCTGAGTCAGAAGTCTTGGATAAATCACGCTGGGAGAAAAAAGTCAAAGCATTGAAACCAGCCAGACACAGGCCTCATGCTCTGCCACTGCACTCTGTGCTCTGCTCCACATGCTCTATGCTTCTGAGAGATTTGCTCTTGTTTTGATTAGCCAGGGAGCTCATGGTTAATGAATAGAAGCAGTGCTTGCTAAAAGGAAGAAATTGTGATTCTTGCTTCTTTGTGCAGTTCTCTTGTCTGGCTGGTCTAAATGGACATCGTTAGTTTGGATTTGGTCTCAAGCATCATCTGCACATCTCTTGACCTGATCCATTAGCCTTAATGATTGGGAGGTTAAGTGCAGACATCTGTAGGTTCCTGACTTCATTTGATACATTCTAGTATAAATGCAATAACTTGATCTGCTTTCAACAGATAAAAAATATACTGTTATCTCCACATGCCCTCCCAATCCGTTTTATTTTCTGTAATCACTTATGTAAGTTGACTGACCTACAAAGTTAATGTTACTTAGAACCTCACATAATACTAGAACATCCTCTTTTTGGAGTATTTTGTAATTCTTCTGTCTTGTCTGTATCGTCCCCAATACCAAACACAGTTTAAGGCCTTACAGAATCAAGGTCAATTAGGATGCATTTTCTTCCAAAAGAGCGCCAGCTGGGCATAAATTGGGCATAAACTGGTATCTGGAGAGATGTTGACCTCAACATTATTATAATGGAATGTTAATGAGCTGATTGTGCTGTGTTTTGTTGTTCCATCTCAAAGGTGTTTTGTGTCTTTTCAGCCTGATCACACAATTTATCATGTTTTCAGATGTGCTGTGGTAATACAGACCTACAGTTTACTCAAAGTCAGACGAGTTTGTAATGTGGTCCTTCACAACTCCATCATTCCCAAATCATCTGGTGTCCCCCCTACCAAATCTCTGCAACACTTGCTCAGCATCTTCTTGGTTAATGCAACCCAAAGGCGCTATGTGAGAATTTGTATAATGGTGGCTGCCTCCTGTCCCCAAAACAGAGCAGATACCACTTAAACCTCATGCCACCCCAGAGGCTGAGAATAAAACTCACAGCTGGAGACAGCTGAATAATATATCATCCTCTCGCTGTTTGCCCATGAGTAATTCCACTGGAGAGGTTTGGGGTTTGGTGTCTTGCATTAAGGCACATTACTTATTTTAGCTCCTCTCTTCCTCTCCTTTTTCATTCCCCTCAAGCAAGTGGCAGAAAACCATCTCTTTAAGCTTCCGAAAAGTTATTCGTCAGTATCAAATTAATATTGTAACTATAGCTCAACCCACACTGCAAATATTATTTGTTACATGCATTAAACACACAATATAAATCAACATTTCCAATAAAGAACTCATTTAAAGAACTTTGACCAAGATATGTACTGAGCTAGACATTCAAAGTTTACAATAAACAATAGCTGTAATACAGACTTGTTTTTATTCCAATGATTTTTATTGTTCAAGTTGCACACCTATGCCTATACTATATGTAAAAATGAGGCACAGTAATATACGCTGATATATAGTCACCATCTGAATGCCTCTAAATGACAGATATTTGAGTATACTTTGAGTTATAAATTATTGTATTATTATCATGATTATAGTTATAATTTTACATCTATATATAGAGTAAACAAACCTTTGACTCCTATCAGAAATTGTCATTTATTATAGTAGAATTAATTGTTTAGTTCCTGTATGGAAAAATCAGCTGAAGAGGCATAGCGTATTGGCTAGGTAAATCATTTATCCTTTGTTTTACATTTTGATGGTAGCATGATTTCTGTTTGCTTTTGGGTGACGATAAGCAACTTTAATAACCCGAAATGTTGAGCTATTCAGCATGCTTGTTTTTGTGATGAAGGTAAAAGAAAGTAAAAGGAGACTTAATCCTACCTCCTTCAGTGTCTTTTCAAGGAGAGGAGATTAATGAACTTCAAAGATGAGTTCAATTATTGTTGCATTTCTGTCGCAAGATGTAGCGAATAGGAGAAAAGAAAGATTAGCAAAATGAACTGTAGAATGTGCTTAGCCCTGGGAGAATTATATCAACTTTTATGTGAGCAATCCATATCACAGCAGCAGTCTTTCATGTCTTATCATCAGTTTTTATGTTCATCTACAGACACTCACAAGCTTTTTTTTTTTTTTTTTGCAAAGTATGTGTTTTCTTGGTCTTTTTAGCTCCTCAGCATTGAGCATCTTTTCCAGCAGGAAATATGCTTTCTGTGCGATAGCTGTGGGGCTGATGATTATGACAGTGCTGATGGTACGTCTGGCCCGCTGCCAGGCTAATGGGGGGGATGTAGGGTGGGGTTAAAGTTTGGATGCAAGGGGAGAGGGGATAAAAATGTGTGTCTGTGCATGTGTTTTCAATTTGTATTTTTTGTGTGGGGGTGTTTCTACGTGTGAGTGTGTGTGTGAGTGGGACGGGAGGGCTTAAGAGATTAAACCGCAGACTGGCCACAGTGAGCAGAGAAGACCCTCTGTGGAGCGCTCTCCCTGCAGGGAGGCGTCTTCATTGGCGTCCCATTTGCATGGCTCCCTGTCCTGCTCAGGGAATTGGCCTTTTCTTTTCTCATCGTCCCTCCCTCCTCCTTTTGCACCTTAGAGAGAGAATGCTTCCATCCAGCAGCATTGCTTGTTTCTGAGGCAGACAATAGAGCAGAGTATTTAGGACACTTGGCAGAGTAGGCACGTTGGAGGGGATGGGGACATGGGCTGCTAAGTAGCTCATCTCGTCACATAGCCACTGGCATGATAGCTGTCCACAGCAAGGTAAGCACTGAGCAGAGTCACACCACACACATTCCATGCCCTGATTGTTTTTCTGTGTGTCGACTATAGCTCTTACAGTGTGGTGATGGTTTTTCATTAATAGATAACCTCCTCCTCTTCTTGACCATAATGCAATTAAGCGGGATATTTGTGGCTTATTTTATGATTACATTTAAACGTTCCCTTTGTCTCGTTAATCTCTGGCCTAATGTTGGATTCACACCCTCTAATCTAATAAGGGGATGAATGGGAAATGTTGTGGGAAAGAGTCGACTTAAGTTAATCTTTCCATTGTTTGCCATTTATTGTAGCAACCAAATATGGACTAAATGCAGTCTCTCCCTCTGAGACCTTTCTTTGTGCAATCTGAAGGTACTGATTGTTTTTCTCAGTGCATTTACCCACGCAACAATTGCAGCATATAAACTCCCTTCCTTATCTTTACAGCTTTGCCATCACGTATAAGCAGCACTCTGTCACTCGGTAATTACACTTATTTACTGCAGTATATGGCCATTCATGAATGGGCATCAGGACATGCAGCTTCTAAAGCATGATTTCCTCCTGCCATTTAGCCAATATCTTTATTGCACAGATGTGGCATGAAGCAATTAAGCAGAGCACTCTTTTCTTGATAGAATGCAAGTCTCTTCTGACCTTTGCCTACATTGCACTATTCATCATACATGATGTGACATACTTTCCATACTTGGAAGCACATATTTGGCTTTCTCATGACCATTATCCTGTCGATGAACGAATCACACTCTTCCAAGGCCGTTGCACTGAAAGGTCAGTGCTTTTCTGTTACAGTTGATTACATTAACATAAAAATAAGCTGCAAACTTATTATATCTTGTAGCAAAGATTGTGCTTCATGTGAGTAATGATGGTCACATCCAAGTGCCAGACAGAGAAGCTCCCTCTTATTCACAGTTACCTTTTCCTGCTTTTAGCTGTTTGAAATTCCTCTTTCACATACCAGAAATTTAAGATGATCTTATTCCTGTCCGCAGACTGATATTTTATACCACACAGTCCTATTTCTGATAAGAAATGGTGTAAAATTAACACAGGGCTTGCATATTTTCTCAGTAAAGTAAAAGAGAGGCTTAAACTAATCAGACTGAAATATTTTAATGGATTGTGAGCCACCTTGGGAGATTTTTTTTTCTTTTCCATTTTATGTCAGGTTTGTGTCTTAGGGTTGGATGTTTTGTTTTTAGGGTGAGGGAGAGGGAGTATGGAGATAAATGTCAGATTTTATTCCTCTTTATTGAACTTATTTTTTTCAAAATATTTTTTGCCCATCTCCACATTTGCATGTAAATATAGAATATGATCATTCCAATAACTTCCTTCCAATCTTGTATATAATAGTTTTTGCTGTGACCTCTCTCTTTGTTGTATTTTCTCTTTTAAAAAGTGAATAAACCATTTTCCTACATACTTGACTTAGCACTTGACAATGACAACATACTGTGGGTTAAGAGGAAGGTTGGATGAAACAAGAGGCCTACATCTGCATGGCGGTTGCAGCTAGTAAGCTGTTGGAAAAACGGACAAAGTGTAGAAGTAAATCAGCTCTTCAGAATTGAAAGTGTATGCTCACTCAACATGACAGAATTATTGGCTGTCCCTCTAAGTTCTTGGTTTGTCACTCACTGTTTAGGAACAGCATCACATGATGTCTACCTTCTTGCCTGTCACTGACCAGACAGGCAAAAGACAAAAGTTGTAATCATTTTTTATGATTCAAGTCATGTGTTTGCTGTTCTGGCTCTGCATTAATTTACAGATGCTACTTGATTTGAGGCTAATATAATTCATACAGCAGTCCAGCTCCAGTGATCATCGGTTGAATGACTGGTGTCATTGATATTCAGGTCAGCTGAGGTTGCTGAGCCAGTTTGGCCCTGGGAGGTGTTGTGTTGACTGCAGGGGTTGGGATAAATAGCTTACATTAGCATGACTGCTTCTGGTGGGTGAGAGGCAGAGAGGGAAAGGAAGAGAGAGGAGGAGGCAGGAGGAGTGAGACAGGGTGACATAGTGAACGAGCCATGACTGGATCATCTGCAGCTGGATTACATCATGAATAATACTCCACACTGAGCCTGTCTGCTCGGACTTAATGAGGTGTTTTTGCACAGGATGGACAAAAAAACAGTCCAATCTTTAAGCTGCACACGGCACGACACACACCACTACCTGAAAAAAAAACATGCAGATGTGATTTCAGACCTCACTAACAGTACCAAAAATAGTGAAAAAGATTTTTTTTTTCTGCAGGGCTGTCACACTACATGAGGGCATGTTTTTAGGTATCCGTGGTTTTCATAATCAATTTGTGTTAAATTCTTTTTCAGTGAAAAATTAGATAAATAATTTGTCATGGCACAGTTTTTAAGGAATACAATATGAGCATGGTGTCAGCTGAAAAGAAAACTGTTGTAGAAAGCTTTGCTATTTACTCTCCTAGTTTGCTGGAAGGAAAAAGTGAA